>NW_028155778.1:0-26175 GCF_963454915.1 Gymnoscopelus microlampas | reverse complement strand
CCCATTTTTAAGCTTCATTTTTATAGTGTTCCAGTTCCAATTTTGCCTGCTCATTTCTTAGTGTCATCACTTCCAATTTCACTTGTTTAATCTATATCCTGATTGAGTTCTCTATCCTGATTGGATACAATTGGAAATGAAACTGAAACTGAAACTAAAATGCATTTTCTGTTTTATAAAGAGCTGGAGAGACAAGGAGACTCCTTTTACTGAACAAACACTCTATAGCAATGAGTACTATCAGAATATAGAGCTATTTAACACTTATTTTAACCAAAGAAAATCACTTACCCTACCTTTAACCACTTCAGATATTTACTTCAGCTATTTGAAAATAGCAGATATACAAGGTCACATCGCGAAGCGTTGACAAAATAATTGTATACATTTTGAAAAAAAGAGTACTTTTACTTTTGGTGCTTATCAAGTATATTGTGATGCCAATACTTTTTCTCAAGTCAATTTTTAATACCGGAGTTTCAAAACAAAAAAATCTGAGTATTTTTTTTCCCACCATTGGGAATTATACCAATGAATGAGTGGATTATATAAGGAGACACAGACAGTGGAGGAGAGAAGAGGATAATGAAAGGAACATGAAAACAACAGACTAGACTAGCAATAAAAACACAACAACAACGGGTTGAAAGCATTGCTGATTCAGACAACGATGACATGACAGCATCGGGGAACTGAGACACACACAGGCAGAACTAACCTCCTATCTGTACCATGTTTCAACTGTTTTTTTTTTTGTTCATGAATTTATGTCCTACTTCTAGTGGCGTGCACAGACATTTTGAGGGGCAGGTGCTCATGTAAATGAAACTTTTTTTTGTTTAATTGCTCTGCTCTTTTTTCCCTCTACACCTATACCTCTTTGCAAAAAAATAGCCGATCTAAAAGCCCACAACGCCTCGCAGCGCGATGCGTTGTGGGCTTGTAGATCTGCTATTTTTGGCTAAAGTTCTCCTCAGAAAAGGGATGCTAGGTTTCGAATGGTTATGGTAAAAAGAAAAATCATATCACATAAAGAATTGGCGGACCCCCTGTAGTAACTCTGAGGACCCCCTAGGGGTCCCGGACCCCCTGTTGAAGACCCCTGCTGTAAAAGGGCACTTCTGGTCAAGAGGGCAAAGGGCAGGTGCTCTAGAACCACTTAGAGTCTATCTGTGCACCTCCCTGCCTACTTCATTCCCACTCATGTGTGTGCACACATTTTCTTTTGAAAATAGCAGGTCTACACGCTTTTTGTTTTATACACCTGAGTTCAACCAAACATAAAATGACTTGTCTTTTAGTTCTACTGGATCTCTTCTCCACTAGATCCCTCACTAACATTTTAGTCTAGTTTTTATTTGTTGATACAATTGCCAATATATTTAGTCTTAGTTTTAGTCATCGTAGCTTATAGTTTTTATTTAGTTTTCGTCAGTGAAAAAATGTAGTCGGCGAGCATTTCTCGTCAGTTTTAGTCGACGAAATCAACACTGATGTGCAGCTCTAGCTGCAATGTTTACTGAAAAAAACTTTTGAAAATAGCAGATCTACAAGCTCACAATGCGGCTATGTTTTGTAATAATAATCTAAACCTACAAAGTAAAAGTTTTCAAATAATTGTATTGGAATAAAAGTACAATATTTGCCTCTAAGATGTAGTAGAAAAGTAAAAGTACTGAACATTGGAAATACTCCAGTAAAATAAAAAATACCTCACAAATGTACTTAAGCACAGTACTTGATTAAATGCACTTAGTTACTTTTCACCACTGCTGAAGCACTTTGGTGTAAAAAGCACATTTGGACGTTCACTGAGCTAGCGGTCCAGGCGCATGCCACAAAAAAAGACCTCAAAATTGTACCTAAGTACAGTAGGCCTACTTGAGTACATGTACTTAGTACTGTAGTTACTTTACAACACTGCCAAAGTATGAGGAAAGCAAAAATGCAAAACACCTCGGGGCGAGTTTGAGGAGGTAAAAAAAAGTGCACTTTGCTTTGTCTGCAGATAGTGGAGGAGAAATTCATCAGCCATGCTTGGCCCTCTCCTCAGTGGCGTGACCCACTAACCCTTATCACTGGCTGCTCTGCCCCCGAGCTATATACGCAAAGTCTGTCATCAGTTATCCCTTCTGAATGTCCAGTGATAACCCCGTCCCCCGTCCCCGCCCCCCCGTCCCCATGTTGGACATGTCATCAGAGGGCCAAAGATTTTACCAACAATTTCCCCCCCAAAAAAACATAAGGTAGGCCTACTGACAGTGGTGGAAAAAGTACTCAAATTCTTTACTTAACACTGACTGACAGAGTTTATTCATAATTTACTGCATTGACTGCCAGCGATTTGCGTGTTTTTTTTTGTTTGTTATTTAAATGCATTTAAGTTTCTCAGGCCATGGTTTTAAACACCGGCCTAAAAACGATGTGATACACGACGCCGATGCCTGATCGTCACCCGGACCAAAGAAAATAGAAGTGGAGCTATCCGTTTGTATTGTATACCGTGTGAAAAAAACGTATTTTAGCCGCATTAGCGCATTTTTCAAGCTAAAACCGGAAACCGGAAACGGAAATCGCTGAACCCCCCCCATGTCTGTGCACGCCACTGCGCCCTGAGATGAGTTTGTCAGGGCACAAGATGTCTTTAGGCACTAAACCGTCCCATATAAACCAAAACGGTAGTAATTTAGAAATAAATAAAGTAAGATTTAAGAACTGGAGTGACATATATATATATATATATATTCCATTTTCTAGGTATTAGTATAAGGACTGGAGCTGCGGAGTTCTGAATCACCCGCAGCCGTCCGATCAGTTCTTATTAGGATGACCTGCAAAGACACTGTTGCTGCAGTGCCAGTCCGCGCGTTGCCAGCTTGCAGATCTGCTATTTTCCTGGCACGACATCACACACAACCAAGTGTAACTCAGGCATGACAGAATTTGTGTGCACGTGGGTGCACAGGCACACATAGTCACACATAGTCACACACACACACACACACACACACACACACACACACACACACACACACACACACACACACACACACACACACACACACACACACACACACACACACACACACACACACACACACACACACACACACACACACACACACACACACACGCCCACAATCCGTCAGTGCAGGAAAATCGTGTTTCCCTGACTTGACCTTTTTTTTCCTGGCGTCCGCAGACATGGTCTGTGGACGAAGTTGGAGAACCACTGATATTGATATACATACTGTAAGTTTATTTATTATTATTAGTATTATTTGTTTTTTTTAACTGTTAGGATTTAGAAGACAGTTGTAGAATCCCCAGAACACATGATTTGAGTTACAAATGTTCACTTTAAAAAAAACATATATATTCATATATTTGCACAAATCTTCAAGATGTAAAAAAAAAAAAAATCACACCCTGTGTGAAGGTAGCGGCGCCTTTGATACATTTTGTCATCGATATGTGTTTATAATGTGTTTATAGCCACGTGTCACGTGAAGCTTGACCAATCACTTTGTTGACGGGTCTGACCAATCAGAGCGTTGACGTGCCTGACCAATCAGAGCGTTGACGGTGAACACGGACAAAGTCAGGTATTATAGAGCAGGATCCGCCGCTAGCGGATCCGGCTAGCGCCGCAAAAAAAAAGGAGATCCACAAGCTCATAGCGCGGCACTCGGTGCCACGCTATGAGCTTGTAGATCTGCCATTCTTTTTAATAGCCCAAAGAAATCCAAAAATGACACACGTGCTGCATTCCCGGTCTTAATAAGTTAATGGTAGAGTACTTGAGTAAATATACTTGGCTACTTTCCGCCACTTATTGTCTGGCATGTAGAAACAAAGTGTGGGAGTCAGACTCTCGGAGGCAGCGTTATGTAAGCGGAGCGTTGTTATAACCGGAGCGTGTTTATGCAGATACGCTGGTTTCCGGACGCGTCTGTCTTCTCACTTCAAAGGGAAACAGGAACTTCAAAGAGAAACGTAGGGATATAGACACTGAAGGGGGACATTTACCTAATGGCAGACAAATAGAAAAAACACCACCACGTGTGTGTGTGTGTGTGTGTGTGTGTGTGTGTGTGTGTGTGTGTGTGTGTGTGTGTGTGTGTGTGTGTGTGTGTGTGTGTGTGTGTGTGTGTGTGTGTGTGTGTGTGTACGCGCACATTCAAATATGCAAATTATTCAGCTTTTATCTTGAATATTCTGAAATTCTCAATTCCAGGGTTTGTTGACAGGAAGTGTCACGTCCATCATGAACCCCAGCTGGTAATTAATTGGTTTTGAACCGACCTACTCGTATAATATACTCTAGATGTTTGGGTTCTCAAACACTTTTATTGTCAAGGATCCCCGTATTACTATTTGAGATGGGACAATAATAGTTTTATCGTTTATTGTGATAAAAAAAACGTTGTTGAGCTGCAGATTCAGTACCACTTAAACCCTCTGTAATTGATAAAACAGACCTGTAAAGAGCGCATTTGGTGCGCTCTTATTTTACTGTACACAAATTGATTCGCAAGAAATAGCAGTTCAGAGATTCATAATGGAGGCTGATGGAATATTTTGGGAGCTCAAAAAAACACTTTCACCTAAAAACTCCATTCACAGTTCAAAAATTCCACCTTACTGTGGACATGCATCCTTGAGATGTTTTACTTTGAAATGATTTGTAGTTTTTGAAATATTTAACTTTAAGCGCCCAATACATTGTCAATGCGGCAATGACATTTAAAGGGGAAAAATTACAAACTTTGGCAGGCTACTCGTACTACATACTTACACTTAGAACCCCCCATTCAAACTTTAAAATGTTCATCGTAATGTGGACATGTTTGCCTGAAAAGGAATCTTTGAAATGTTTCATAGTTTTAGAATTGTACTCCTTTAAAAGTTCAGAGATTTATAATGGAGGCCGATGGAATATTTTGGGACCTCAAAAACGTGTTTCGAGGTTGTAGATCGATTTTAAATTTTAAAGGGATAGTTCACCCCGAAATTTACGTTTTTTTTTCGTCAATTAGTCACCCCATGGAGACTTGAATTCATGGAGATTTGTTTTGGTCGCATTCCTAAGCCAATAATTTGATGACTGGCGACGGCTCCGGTAGGAGACTCAAAGTGTCAACATTTTTTTTTGATTTTTTTTTTTTCTTCGCTAAAATCGAGTTAACTCGATCTAGGCAATCAATGTGTTGTTAATGGGTTAATATGTTTTTTAGAGAAGCAGTGGTGCAGGCTGCTGTGGTCAGGTCTTAATGGGTTAATATGTTTTTTTTAGAGAAGCAGTGGTGCAGGCTGCTGTGGTCAGGTCTTAATGGGTTAATATGTTTTTTTTAGAGAAGCAGTGGTGCAGGCTGCCGTGCTGCAGAGTGTTTCTGCGCCGTGTGGGCGAGCTGCCAGGGAAAACAATCCATATCCCAGGAAATAAGATGCAAATCCGATGGGCTGCTGCTGCTGCTGCAGAGCAACAGATCGGGTGTGTGCGTGTGTCTGTGCGTGCGTGCGTGCGTGCGTGCGAATTACTATACTTGCAGTGGTGGAAGAATACCGCAATGTAGAAATACTCTGTTACAAGTAAAAAGGCCTGTGTTCGAAATGTTACTGGAGTAAAAGTGCAAAAGTATTGGCATCAACATGTGCTTAAAGTACGAAAAGTAGAAAGTACTCATTATGCTGAGTGTCCCATTTCCCAAGTTTTCTAATGTATACAAACTAGAGGTCTGGGCGCCTATACGGGCCGCGGGTCTGCCAGGCCGGGTCGCCTACCTAGGGGAACACTTTGGACACTTTGGTCATACCCACTTGGGATGGGATCTGAAAAATCTAACTTAATACATCTTGATCACATGACCCTCAGAGATAATGTGTTGCGGTTTGTGTGAGTTTTAAACAACATTTGCAGGAGTAGTAGCAAAAAGTGTGTTTTGAAGAAAAGGCTAAATGGCAGAAAATGTAATCTGGCATAGGGTGACCGGGGCCTATATGGAGAATGAGAATTCAAGGAATCTACAGTTCAAGAGTTATTGGCCAAAACGTTAAATGGGCTGTTGTAGCGCCACCATACCAATGTGCAGGGACGTGCAGAGATAGACTCTAGTAGGTGGTGCTAGATCACCTGCCCTTTGCCCTCTTGACCAGAAGTGCCCTTTTGAAAAAAAGAAAAAAACGATTACAGCAGGGGTCTTCAACAGGGGGTCCGGGACCCATAGGGGGTCCTCAGAGTTACTACAGGGGGTCCGCCAAATCTTTATGTGATATGATTTTTCTTTTTACCATAACCACCCGAAACCTAGCATCCCTTTTCTGAGGAGAACTTTAGCCAAAAATAGCCGATCTACAAGCCCACAACGCCTCGCGCTGCGAGGCGTTGTGGGATCTGCTATTTTTGGCAAAGAGGGAAAAAAGAGCAGACCAAGTAAACAAAAAAAAGTATTATTTACTTGAGCACCTGCCCCTCAAAATGTCTGTGCACGCCACTGCCAATGTGAAAGATTTGGAGTAATAATATGAGTGTGTCCAAATTTCACAGCAATCCGGAGCTGCGTTCATGATTTGTGGCATTTTTGTGCAAAATGGGCCCCTCCTGCAAATTTTGAAAGCCAACCGTATAGTCAATCGGAATGGAATCGAAAAGATCTGACAGATACGTCTTCATCACATGACTATAGGTACCAATTTGTTGAGGGTTGGACAAAATGAGTAGGGGTAGTAACAAAAAGTATGTTTTACAAAAACTTGTCACGTTTAAATGGGTGTGGCTTATTTTTATTGTATGACCTACGATTCAAGAGTTAAAGGCCAAAACGTGAATCTGCCTGTTATAGCGCCACCATGAGGCCGATTTGAAAATGTAGGGTGGCATTTCTTCCGGACAGACAGGGGCAAAAACATCGTCTCCGCCTGGAGACAATTGCGGAGACAATAATTTACTAAATAAAGTTCAAGTTGTGGCTCCGTGCAGCCTTGTTTATTCACCATGTCCATGGAAACAACGACAAACACAGCCATAAGTTCTGGTTTCCTTATATGCATTAAAGATAGTTTACTTTTGTGATTACTACATACTGCATCCTATCCTATATTAAAATTGACCAATGAGAGGCCGGGCCGACCGGCCGAAGGGGCGGCCCTCTGACGTCGATCTGACTCAGCCATAACCATATAAGGAGTTCCAAATGCAGCTACACCCAAATATGGAGTGTGTTGTCTAACCTCAATGCGTCATCATGGCGTCAGCCGCAAACAAATCAGTCAGCCCCATGTATGGGCACAAAAGAGGGCATGCCCATATATGTGGCATGTACTGATGACATCAGCGATATCCATATATGGGTATAAAAGGACAAGGACTGACATATAGACCACCGAAGTCTGACGTAATTTACGCATCCTTTGTTTGTCTACCTGGTTCGCAGTTTTCCACCCCCATTCTGAATCCCATAGACGTATTTAATATCGCGTCAAATAAGAACTGTGTTCCCAAAATAAACAAATGACCACGGCGGTTTGACTCTTATGGATATGAAGCATCAACTGACGGTGAGAAAAAAATAATGTTACTTCCGCTGAATTAGTTACATTTTCGCCAGAAACAGACTGTTTCAAATATAAGTGACTGACTATCATAAACGATACAGAGCCTCCTCCCTGACAATGACGCCGAGACAGTTTGTTTATTTTTGGACCACAATTCTTATATGAGACGATTCTATGATGACCCAATGTTATTCTCCATAGCGAAATTACTTTACGAACCTTGGGATGAACGAGTGACGTCAGGACTTCGGTGGTCTATACAGACATCCGATTGTCCAGATCCACAGATCCGACCGCTATGCCCATATGGTCAGGTGCATATATGGGACTGACCAAGGACTCGAAGGAGTACGGTGCCCTCCGCCGAGTCGTTCGGATATCCAGTTGTCTTGGCATGCACTCATATAAGGCTGCCAGCTCCAAAGCCAAACGCTATGAAAAACAGTCTGCTTGTATGGTCAATTTATTCTTAGAAACTAAGAATCTACTAAACTAAGACAGGTAATTCATTTAATATTTGGCAATCAATCTATGAATTTACTAATCATTTAATATTTTTTATAAAATAATATTTTCAAAATACATATTTGTATCTCAAATACATTTCAAGTATTTATATTTTGTATTTTGATACATTTTTTGACCCAGTATTTGTATTTTGTATCAACATACTTTTCAATGTTGAAAACCACTGATGTAGTCTGTTTCTTCATCAATCTCTTCGCCAAAAAAATAGCAGATGGAAAAGCTCAAGACCCTTACGGGTCCATTTGGTTCCATCTGTACACTCACAGAGTTGTGGGTGGTCAGTCAGTGGCCTAACACAACTATAGGGGTCCTTGACATGAAAAAAAGTTTGAGAACCACTGCAATACAATAGAGTACAGAAGTCCTGACGTCACTCGTTATGAAATGTACTTAAAGTACCAAGTACTCATTATGCAGATTGTCCCATTTCAAGTTTTCAAAAGTATTCAAATCTTTTGAAAATAGCAGATGTACAAGCTCACAATGTGTCGCATCGCAACACAACGCATTGTGAGCTTGTAGATCGGCTATTTTCATATAGCCAAAGTCCTATATATGGGGCCGAAGTGATTAACGTATGTTTTGTAATAATAATAATCAAAACAAAGTTACTAGTTACTAAAGTTTTTAACTAATTGTAGTGGAGTAAAGGTACAACATGTCCCTCTGAGGTGTAATGGAGTAAAAGTACTGGACATGGGAAATACTCCAGTGAAATACCTCAAAATTGTACTTACTTAGGTACAGTACTTGAGTAGATGTACTTAGTTACTTTACACCACTGCACACAATGTTCATGCTCACTTTTACCAAAGAGTCTGGGATGAGCTGTTCCAAAAATGAAGGCTATATTTTCAGGATGAATTACCATTACAAAAGCACAGCGGGAGAAAGGCCTATAACATTCAGGAATCTCCTGCTAAATGTGTTGGCACGGGTTATATGCAATACAATACCACACGAACGCAGTACAAAACACAATTATATGTAAACACGTTAGACGTCATTGTCAGTGTCACCCCGCGTTGAACGAGCGTCGGTGTCATTCCGTTTTGTTCTTTCACAACAAACAAAGCGCCTCCCGTCCTCCCAAAGCCCTATTTTCTATTCGGAGTGCGTTTGTTTCTTAGCCCAGTAAGACCTGAGGACGCATCTGTGTGTCATTTTTTGATTTGAGCTAAAAAAGCATTATTTTACACTTTGGGATATTCAAAAATATCAGATCTACAAGCTCATAGCGCGGCACCGAGTGCCACGCTATGAGCTTGTAGATCTGCTATTTTTGAAAAATCGTGAAAATGTGTGCAAATCTTTGAATATATATATATATATATATATATATATATATATATATATATATATATATATATATATATAAACTTTAACTCAAATCTTTGCTTCTGGGGGTCCCTGGAAAAAAAAAGTTTTGAGATGGGGGTCCGCGGTCAAATATATAATTTTGGGGGTCCTTGACATGAAAAAGTTTGAGAACCACTTCTATTATAGCAAAACACACGTTTTTTTCTTAGGATTTTTGTTAGGATTTAGAAGACATTTGTAGAAGCAAAGATTTGTGTAAAACATGTTTGCTTTAAAAATTGCTTTACATTTTTTGTAAAAAAAAACAACATGATTTTTGTTTTTAAATATCAGATCTACAAGCTCATAGTGCGGCACTTGGTGCCGCGCTACGAGCTTGTATATCTGCTATTTTTGAATAGCCCAAAGAAATCTTAAAATGACACAGATGCGTCTTAGGTCTTAAAGGGTTAGCTCTCCCCGTCTGTCTCGCATCGAACCAACCGTTCCCTCTTGGCCCCTTTGGCAAGCGGCGTGACGGGCTTGACGGAAGGCAGCTCCGTTGGCCCGCGGCCCGGCAGCGATTCTTTTTGCTGAAGGCATACGCTCTATACTGATGTGATGTGGGTCCCTGACTCATAAATTGTTCTTAAATGGCGTTCTTGTAAACTCAGCAACAATGATTCATTCAAACCCTAATCTCTTTGTAGATAAAACAGAAACTACCCTGTTTTTTTTTCTCTCTTCCTTTTTAGCTTCTCGGCTCGTGTCTCCTCCTTGTTCCAGGCCCGGCAAATCCCCATTAATCACATCTTCTTTGGATCACGGCGGAACATTGTCTCACCGTTTTTTTTTTTTTCTCCTTCACTTTCCTAACACGCTTGGCTGCTCCTCGCGGCGGGCAGGTTGGAAACTAAAAGCTCCCTCACTATACTTAGACCCTCCGCTTAACCCATTGAGACCTGGAACTGTGTCATTTTTAGATTTGAGCTAAAAAAAGCATTATTTTACACTTTGGGCTATTTCAAAAATAGCAGATATACAAGCTCATAGCGCGGCACCGAGTGCCGCGCTACGAGCTTGTAGATCTGCTATTTTTGAAAAATCGAGAAAATGTGTGCAAATCTTTGAATATATATTGTTTTAAAGAGAACATTTTTAACTCAAATCTTTGCTTCTGGGGGGTCCCTGGAACAAGATATTGTGATGGGGGTCCGCGGCCAAATACATATAATTTTGGGGGTCCTTGACAGGAAAAAGATTGAGCACCACTGATATAGAAACATAGGTTTTTCAGAAAACTGTTGGGATTTAGGAGACATGTAGAATCGGCTTCAGGTCTCAACGGGTTAAAACGTCAGATAAGAGTGAAAGCTCATTTCCTTACAAATGTAATTGTAACATATATCCTTTGATTGGATGAAATCCAAAGAAGTCCAGGAAGGGAAGGAATGGGGTGGGGGGGAGGAAGGAGGGAGGGAGGGAGGGAGGGAGGGAGGGAGAGGGAGAGAGGGGGAGAGAATTGGGGGGGGGGGGGAGACGGTGTAAATTCAGCAGGGAACCGAGAGGAGCACTACTAGTGTGATGTGGCCTGGATAGAGAGGGAGAGAGAGAGAGAGAGAGAGAGAGAGAGAGAGAGAGAGAGAGAGAGAGAGAGACGTGGCCTAGAAGACATAACGATGCAGGACAAGTCACCAACGACCTACACAATGGTCTTTATTTAGGCTATACCGGCCTATAAATAAAAGCCCAGGCTTTTAGTCCGATAGGCCGCCGGTCCCTTCCCTCCCCTCCCCTCCCCTCCCCTCCCCTCCCCTCTCCTCTCCTCTCCTCTCCTCTCCTCTCCTCTCCTCTCCTCTCCTCTCCTCTCTCAGCGTTGCCACTGGAACAAAAGCTTGAGGAATTATACCTGCCACTTATAGGGTTGCCAGACGTCCCTGGAAACTATAAGGAAACGTGGAGACGTGTCCCTTGCTGAACGAAAAAAAATAGCCGATCTACAAGCTCACGACACGTTGCGCTGCGACGTGTTGTGAGCTTGTAGATCGGCTATTTTTTGGGGCCTTTTTAGGGCCATGGTTGAAAATGTCAATTAAAGCAAAAAAAAAAATGCCATTCAGAAAGTCACTGTATTCAAATGTTGCTCTCCTCCTGTGTGTGTGTGTGTGTGTGTGTGTGTGTGTGTGTGTGTGTGTGTGTGTGTGTGTGTGTGTGTGTGTGTGTGTGTGTGTGTGTGTGTGTGTGTGTGTGTGTGTGTGTGTGTGCGTGCGTGTGCGTGTGCATGTGCGTGTGCATGTGCGTGTGTGTGCGTGTGTGTGCGCACGCGCGCTACATCTTTTCATAGCATATGCATTTATTAGATAACTTTCAGTGCCATAACTTCATCTACTTTTAACCCATTCAATCCAGGAACACATCTCTGTCACTTTAGATCCATTTGGCTATTCAAAAATAGCAGATCTACAAGCTCATAGCGCGGCACTCAGTGCCCCGCTATGAGCTTGTGTAGATCGGCTATTGTAAATCGTCTAATCCTGAACATTTGTGCAACATTTGCAACTCCAATCTTTGCTTCTGGGGGGTCCTTGGAACAACAATATTTGACAAATGTTCCCTTTAATAAAATATTATATTCAAAGATTTGCAGAAACGTTCAAAAAATAGCAGATCTACAAGCGCGTAGCGTGCTATGAGCTTGTTGATCTGCAATTTTTTTGAATGGCCCAAAGACGTCTAAAATGACAGAAATCGCACGCGTTCCCCGGGTTGACTGGGTTAAGCTACGGTAGGAATAAGAGAGAGAAAATATATAGCAATTAAAAGCGAGCGGGTCATCGTTGTGGAGCCCTCCGACATCTCTCTAAAGGTTGCAGGCATTAGAACGAGGATGAGGCGTCCGCAATCCTGCCAAATTAATTCCTGCTAAATTAATTCCAGAGGAACACCACGAGACCACAGAGGAGCACAATGGAAAGAAAGAAAGAAAGAAAGAAAGAAAGAAAGAAGGAAGAAAGGAAAGTCCTGGGCTTTATTATTGTGCGTCGTCCACACATGTTATTTAACCGGTGTTGGAACCTACAAGATCACAAGCTACAAGCTCACAATGCCTGAGCTTGTAGCTGATTGTTTTTTTCTGAAAAAGAAAAAAAATCAGTCTGAATATATTGTGAATATTTTGTGGCTTGCAGTGGTGGAAAAAGTACTCAAACGTTTTACTTAAGTAAAAGTATCAATACTGCAATGTAGAAATACTCTGTTACGAGTAAAAGTCCGGAATTCAAAATTTACTTGAGTAAAAGTACAAAAGTGTTGGTATCAAAATGCACTTAAAGAACCAAGTAAAAGTACTAAAATGTTTGAAAATAGCAGATCTACAAGCTTGTAGATCGGCTATTTTCAGGTATAAAATAGGGCTAAAGTGGTTAATGTGTGTTTTATGATTTATAATAATTTATATCTGCAAAGTAATTAGTAACTAAAGTTTTCAAATAATTGTAGTGGAGTAAAAGTACAATATTTGCCTCTGAGATGTAGTGGAGTAGAAGTAAAAGTATTGGAAATTGGAAATACTCAAGTAAAGTACAAATACCTCAATAGTGTACTTAAGTACAGTACTTAAGTACATGTACTTAGTTACTTTCCACCACTGTCTAATATGTATTAGTTCAGTGACCATGGAGCTAAAGAAAGCTTAGCAGTGTTCACTCTTAAACACAGCTTTTACAGAGAGGCTGTTTGTTAGACTGATGAACTCTATGCCCCAATAAATGCACTTTACAGTAAGCCATGCTGCCAGGTTATCTTGTTTTGATAAATCCTGGATGCTACTGTTTTAACATGCTGCTTTGCTTTAATTCAAAGGCACTTTAGGATTTTGTGCTTATTTTGTATTCATTGATAGTTATTTTATTGTCTACCGCGCTGAGTACGGTTTCCGTTTGCAAGCGTGTAAATGACAAATAAAGTAAATAACCTTCCATTGGAAATAATAGACTCCAACCTGCTTCTGGTCTCATAAGAAGCACAATGGAAGGAAAGAAAGAACGAAAGAACGAAAGAACGAAAGAAAGAAAGAAAGAAAGAAAGAAAGAAAGAAAGAAAGAAAGAAAGAACAAAAGAAAGGTCCTGGACTATATTCCATAAATGTTATTTTAAATGTTGGTGGTAGAAGTACGGAAGATTTATTTTACTTAAAGGATTACTTCTTCGCGTAATTGGTCCTAACCTTTGCTCCACTATTATTTGAAAACTTTAGTTACTGGACAAAGCCACTCCCCTGCTTTCTACAGACCGAAAATGAAGCCGATTGTTCCAAGACTGTGGGTCCGCCATCTTTCAATATCGCGTCATATCCTGCAGAATGCGACCAGACCTTTATTGCTTGTCAATCAAGAGCGGGGGAATGAATGCTATTGGTTGTGTAGCTTGTCAATCAAATCATGCCGCCCCTCCTAGAGAATAGCCTACTTTATCGTCAATTTTAAAATAAATGGGACCATAATTTAGCAAAACGCATATCCTGATGATTGAAAGGAGACTTTAAACTAGCGACTGGAAGCATATAGAATTTATGACAATTTTTATTACGGTAAGAAAATCTAAAGTTTGTCAAAAAACCCATTCACTTAAAATAAATTATTTCTGACACCGCAGGTCGGCGCAGGGTAAAACAGCGCCACTCTGGCCATTCATAAGCTTCTGTGTTGGCCTCATCGTAAATATCCAAGCCTTGGCCCTGCGTTGGCCCAGGCTTGTTGCAGTTGTCCTGCATGGAGAGGCCGAACACACGCACACGGCAGGACCTTTCTCTAGACGCCTCGGCAGATGAAAGGCGGTGTGATGTGAGATGCCATCCCAGCAGACAGCATGAGGGGACCCTGCCTGACCCTCTGCTGTGTGTGTGTGTGTGTGTGTGTGTGTGTGTGTGTGTGTGTGTGTGTGTGTGTGTGTGTGTGTGTGTGTGTGTGTGTGTGTGTGTGTGTGTGTGTGTGTGTGTGTGTGTGTGTGTGATCTCACCCAGCTCTATGGCCCCCCCTGAGGGGACCGGACAGGACAGGACAGGGGGCTCAGCGCGCATTCCAATGAACTGTGTGTGTGTGTGTGTGTGTGTGTGTGTGTGTGTGTGTGTGTGTGTGCGTGTGCGTTACATTATACTTGTCAGGACCCAGGGTCCCCGCAAGTATAGTAGAATTTGTAGAAGTACACATCGGTGAGGACCGTTTTCCTGGTCCTCACAAGAAACATTGTTTAAGGATTACGACTGATTTACCCTTAGTTGTGCTTGCCCTTGTGTCGATCTACAAGCTCACAACGTGCCACAGCGTGACGCGTTGTGAGCTTGTAGATCCGCAACTCTTTTGGGCTTTATGATTACGGTTAAAAATGGCATTCATGAAATCACCGTCGTAAAGTGTTGACGTCCTCACATGTGTAGTAATACAAAGGTGTGTGTGTGTGTGTGTGTGTGTGTGTGTGTGTGTGTGTGTGTGTGTGTGTGTGAGAGAGAGGAGAGGTCATGCGTACAACTTTAGCTTCTGGGAGGTGGACAGGGGAGTCTGGGACGGACGGGGGAACAGACAGAACCAGGACACTGAGACGGGCTAACAAGACAGATGGAGGAGAGAGAGAGAGAGAGAGAGAGAGAGAGAGAGAGAGAGAGAGAGAGAGAGAGAGAGAGAGAGAGAGAGAGACATACGCGCACACACACACACACACACACACACACACACACACACACACACACACACACACACACACACACACACACACACACACACACACACACACACAGTGGTGGACAGCAACATAGTAGACTGTGGACTTAAAGGAGGAGTTTACCCAAAAAATTACTTATTTTCTATCAATTGCACACCCTATGAAGCCTTGAATCCATGGATTCTTTTTTGTTTTTGTGGCATTCCTAAGCTAATGATTTTATTCCCGTCTCCTACCGGCTAATGTATCCGGTAGGACACAAAGAAGATTATTTGTGTCTCCTACCGGAAATACACACACGGGCATCAAATTATTGTTTTAGGAATGCCACAAAAACATATATCCATCTATCCAAATAAATCCATGAAATCAAGGCTTCATGGGGTGTGTAATTGATAGAAAATAAGTCATTTTTTTTGGGTGAACTCCTCCTTTAAAGCCAGTGGACTCAACCTGTGGGTTGGGACCTCCAGTGGGGTCCCAAGTGATTTTTTTTAAATTTACCAAAAATGTAATTAAATTAAAACAACAGACCATTATACTGCATCAAAAGTAATCAACAAACTAAACTATAAAAGCTGGTCAAACATTGGCCAAATTGTCAAATAATATAAGAAAGAGACAAACATGATGAAAATAGCCGATCTACAAGCTCACAACGCCTCGCAAAGCGAGGCGTTGAGAGCTTGTAGATCGGCTATTTTCACAATATGTATCTGTGGGAACTGAGTCAAACTAAATGTAAAGCCAAAATATGATTATTTTTTGGGGGGGGTCCCCAGTTCAAATATGATTTTATTATTGGTGTGTGTGTGCGTGTGTGTGTGTGTGTGTGTGTGTGTGTGTGTGTGTGTGTGTGTGTGTGTGTGTGTGTGTGTGTGTGTGTGTGTGTGTGTGTGTGTGTGTGTGTGTGTGTGTGTGTGTGTGTGTGTGTGTGTGTGTGCGTGTGTGTGTGTGTGTGTGTGTGTGTGTGTGTGTGTGTGATAATAATAATAATAATAATAATAATAATACATTTTATTTGTAACGCACTTTATATTTGAAACAAATCACAAAGTGCCTGTCCTGACGGAGATGGGAAGCCAGTGTAGTGAATGGAGGATGGGTGTAATGTGTTCGTATAGAGCGTCGCAGTTCCCGCCCACTTCCTGGTGCCGGAAGTAAATACTTCCCATTGACTTTTACAAAAATATTTATATAAATTAATTTAAGCCTAGAATCAAGCTATCCAGGATAGCGGTGAATCATGACCATAAAACGTTTCATTCTGTGAAAAAACTTTTTTGAAAACGGCAAGACAAAGGGTATTTATTAAATATAGTATATCATATCATTATATAAAATTTAAAAAAAATCACAGAAAAAAAGGTTTTATGGTCATGATTCACCGCTATCCTGGATAGCTTGATTCTAGGCTTAAATTAATTTATATAAATATTTTTGTAAAAGTCAATGGGAAAAATGCATTGAGTATTTACTTCCGGCACCAGGAAGTGGCGGAACTGCGATGCTCTATTTCCGCACTCTCATCAGGATCCTAGCAGCACTGTTCTGGACGTACTGGAGCTTCTGGATGCTCTTGCTAGGGATCCCGATGAGAAGTGCGTTACAGTAGTCAAGCCTTGAGGAGACAAAGGCGTGAACTAGTTTTTCGGAATCTGGCAGGGTGAGTGTGGGGCGGAGTCTGGCTATATTTCAGAGGTGGAAAAATGAGGTTTTGCAGAGGTGTTTGATATGGGAATCGAAAGTCAGGTGGGGGTCCATTTTAACACCGAGGTTGGTGACTACAGGTGAGAGGGAGAGGATCTGGCTGGAGAAAGTGATGCTAGTTATTGGGGATGATTTGACCTGGTGTGGTGTGTGTGTGTGTGTGTGTGTGTGTGTGTGTGTGTGTGTGTGTGTGTGTGTGTGTGTGTGTGTGTGGGGGTGGGTGGGTGGGTGGGTGGGTGTGTGTGTGTGTGTGTGTGTGTGTGTGTGTGTGTGTGTAGTTTTCAAATAATTGTAGTGAAGACAACATTACAATAATTGTCCCTGAGATGTAATGAAGTAGTAAAGTAAAAGTATAGAAAATTGTGACGAAAAAAATACCTCAAAATTGTACTTAAAGTACAGTATTTGAGTACATATGTTTACTTCACAACACAGCTTTTCTTGTTTTGTTTTGTTTTGGCCTGGGCGGTGGGGCAAACATACAGTATTTACAAGAAAGCATTTCTTGATCAATGTTAGGCGCTGTTTGTCCTGTTATAGAAACACATTAGAGCTATAAGTTTGACCAGGGCTACTTATATCTATGAATGTATAGAAGACAGACAGACAGACAGTGGTGGAAAGTAACTAAGTACATGTACTCAAGTACAATTTTGAGATATTTGTACTTTACTTGAGTATTTCCAATTTCTAATACTTCTACTTCTACTCCACTACATCTCAGAGGCAAATATTGTACTCTTTTTTTTTTTTTTTTTTCTTTTACTAAAAACGAGTTAAGTCGTTCTAGGCAGTCAATTTAAGTAAAGAATTTGAGTACTTTTTCCACCACTTAACACATTAGACTAGAGCTATAGGTTTGACCAGGGATACTTATATCTATGAATGTATAGAAGACAGACAGACAGACAGACAGACAGACAGACAGACAGACAGACAGGTATGAAGTAAAAAAACAGATAAAACCCAGCGGTGCCCCCGCAGGCTTTACTGACACTAACGGCTCAACTTTTCTCTCCACTTAAGCAGAAAGAAATGCTGATGAATGCGTGCGTGCGTGCGAGAGAAAAAAGAGAGAGAGAGAGAGAGAGAGAGAGAGAGAGAGAGAGAGAGAGAGAGAGAGAGAGAGAGAGAGAGAGAGAGACATAGTGTTGGGGGCTTATAGCTGCCTCACAAGGCAGATCCCTACCTGAGTTAATGGCATAGTTTAATGTGTATTTAATCTACAGGTTTGGCATTAATACACAAAATGATCCATAGTAGACATTTTCTGCACTTATTGCATTTACAAGTCAGCAGTTGTGTTCCTATCAGTCAGCTGTTCTCTAGTTATGCCATATAGTCGATAGTATACCACACACACACACACACACACACACACACACACACACACACACACACACACACACACACACACACACACACACACACACACACACACACACACACACACACACACACACACACACACACACACACACACACACACACACACACACACAGCGTTTGTATGAGTGCCAGGATTGTAATGTGATTTTCTAAATCCTAACAGCGTGTTTCTATATCAGTGGTGCTCCAACTTTTCCGTGTCAAGGACCCCCAAAATGATATGTATTTGGCCGCGGACCCCCTATCTCAAAATATCGAAGCACAGATCGGAGTGAAAAATGTTCGCTTTAAAACATATACATATATTCAAAGATTTGCATGAATTGTCCACGATTAAAAATAAATAGCAGATTTACAAGATATAATCTTGTAGATCTGCTATTTTTGAATTAGTTCCCCGGATTGAATGTATTAAGCATAGATACTGTAAGGTCTATTTGGGAGAATGCTTTGCCTATCATGACCTGCCCAAAATAGGCCTTGTATAGAACCCTGAAGCATGTACATTCTGAGGCCAAACATTAGTCAAAAATAGCCGATCTACAAGCTCACAGCACATCACAATGCGACACATTGTGAGCTTCTAGACCAGCTATGTTTTGTCCATGCTTAACTCTTTCAGTGCCAGAGTATTTTCATAAAGAGCTCCCCCAGTGCCAGCAATTTTCGTTTTTTTTATTTTGTCATTTAATTTTCAAATAGCTTGTCTATATGCAGTTCTAAACTCATACGACAGTTCTACCAGTAGAGAGCAGCAAATCGAGACATTGATCACCTCGTTGACTCGCTCGTCCCCTCCCAAACAGGCTCACGTCACATCCGGTCATAAACGGATGTGACTTTTTCGACAATTTCTGATCGGGTTAAAATACGATGTTATACACGACTACGATGACTGATCGTCACCCAGACCAAAGAGAGTAGCAGTAGACCTCTCCGTTCGTTTTGTAAACCGTGTGAAAAACCGTGACTTTCCCTATTCTGGCCGAAAATGACCGCGGGAAAAAAATGAGAACCGGAAACGGAATCTGCGTCATGAAACCGGAACCCAATGAGTCTGAAGGAGTCAGGAAGTGAAAGTGATCATGAAAAATAAACAGAAACAGGGCTTTTCAACATCATTGCAGTTGAAAAGGCTAGAAATCAGAGAGAAGAAATCCTGCCATGGATCACTGGAGTGGATTTTTCAGTTAAAACTTTTCAATACACGTTTGAAGGACCATGATAAATACTTTTAGTGTGTGGTAAAACTGAATGTCATGAAACCTTTAAAAGAAATGTGCCTGTGACTTAGAAATGACGATGATGATGAAAACACTAAATGCAACTCAAATCATTTATATTCCAGACAGTATTTAAAACGAGGCATCAAATCATGAGGGGAGTTGAAGTGTGCATGGGAGTTGGTTGCACGCTCCGATTTCATTTCAGAATTGCACACAGAGTGCACACTGTTGTTATAATTTAGTTTGTTAGACTATTTTTCAATTAAATACCAAAACATGACTTATCGTCTAATTACTGTAAACTAGTTGGCAGTGAGCATCACATCAGCAAACAGGAAGAAAAAAAAACACAAGTTACTTGCAAGTCACATTTTTTTCCCCTCCAGTCTGTCTAATTCACCGGCATCCTGGCAGATCAGATATACAAGCATAAACAAAATCGCAAAACAAAAACACTAGTACTGGCATATCAGAGGCACAGTAGGAGGAAACAAATCAGTCAACATGAGCAACACATTGTGCAGATCAACAGTCCTTCTGTCTTCCATTTCCCACAGTCTTCATTAACCCATTCAAACCGGGAACGCGTTAAAAAATAGCAGATATACAAGCTCATATAGCGCGGCTATGAGCTTGTATGTCTGCTTTTTTTAAGAAAAATCGCGGAAATGTGTGCAAATCTTTGAATACATATGTTTTAAAGCGAACATTTGTAACTGTCAAATGTCTCAACGAATGTCTTCATTTTTCTGAAAAAAACCCCAAAAAAACAAGATGTGTTTGGCCACCAATCCCCATCAAAACATGTTGTTTCGATGCTACAGTGTCATGTAACAATCTACAACTCTCGCAAAAAATGAATCAAGAAATGTAAACACAGACAGACAGGGAGAGACAGACACACAGACAGACAGACAGACAGACAGACGGACGGACGGACGGACGGACGGACGGGCGCTTGAAACACGAGGGAGGGGGAGACACAGAACGCATCAATCAAACATGCCGCAGTATAGCCAGAACCTGCCGCTCGTAACAAGGCACCGTATACATACAGCCTTTAAAGTTTAAATGCACCAAGTAGCTAGGCAGATAACAGGCGAAAAACAGGCGAATCGTTCACTTCCGGATAAAAGCGCCAAAATTGGTACACATACTCCTTGGGTAGTACTGTTTTGATAAAACCCGTTGGCCACCTGAAAATTCAAGATGGCGGCCATTTTTCAAGATGGCCACCATTGAATATACAGTAATATTACATTTCCCAACAAAATCCCATAGATACAAGCGCCAAAATTGGCAAACATACTCCTTGGGTATTGCTCTTTTGATAAAAACCAAAGATTTTAAGATGGTGGACATTTTTCAAGATGGCCACCATTGAATATACAGTAATTCGCAGTAATTTCACAATAAAATGTCATAGATATGCACCAAAATTGGCACACACACTCTTTGGGTATTGCTCTTTTGATGACACCTGTTACCCATGTAAAAATTCAAGATGGCAGCCATTTTTCAAGATGGCCACCATTGTACAGTAGGCTATATACAGTCAAATCACATTTAGAAGTATAAAATAGCTTAGAAGCAAGCACCAAAATTGGCTCATATACCATTCTTTTAATAATATTTTAGCAGCCACCTAAAAATTCAAGATGGCGGCCATTTTGCAAGGTGGCCGCCATTGAATATACACTAATAATGCATTTCTGAATAAAATCACCATAATATGTCCTATTTGAGTAATCTTGGTGTCAAATCATACATTTTTCACTATGTAGAATCTGAATCTGGACCCATGGACTGACTTCACTGGCTTCCTTGTACCATATATCAGCCCCGGAATCCTAATCTTCTGCTAAATTAGGGGATCATGCTATGTTATAAGTCTATTATGTGTAGCATTTTCTTGTACAAGACAAAGAGGAAGGGTAGTGTTTTCAGCCTGCGGCGAAAGATGGGCAGTGACTCTGCTGTCCTGACATCAGTGGGAAGTTCATTCCACCACTGTGGGGCCAGAACAGAAAAAAGTCGTGACCGTGTCGATCGACCAGAAGGACCCTTGAGTGACGAGGCAATCAGTCGCCCCGAGGTGGCAGACCGAAGTGGTCGGGCAGGGGTGTAGGCATCGACCATAGCCCGGAGGTAAGAAGGAGCTGTTCCTTTCACTGCCCTATAGGCTAGCACCAGGGTTTTAAACTGGATCCGAGCTGCTACGGGGAGCCAGTGTAGAGAACGGAGAAGGATAGTTGTGTGGGAGAACTTGGGGCGGTTGAACACCAGACGAGCTGCAGCTTTCTGAACAAGCTCCAGAGGTCTGATGGCAGATGCCGGAGCACCAGCCAGGAGGGAGTTGCAGTAGTCCAGGCGGGAGATGACAAGAGCCTGGATGAGCACCTGGGCTGCCTTCTCCGTGAGGAAGGGGCGAATCCTCCTGATGTTGTAGAGGAGGAATCTGCAGGACCGTGTCACTGATGCGATGTTTGCCGAGAACGACAGTTGATCGTCCAGGGTCACACCCAGACTCTTCAAAGTCCGAGTTGACGTCACCACAGCATTATCAATGGTGATGGCCATGCCTCGGTGCGGACAGCCCTTCTGCGGGAGGAACATCAGCTCGGTCTTGTCCAGGTTGAGCTTCAGGTGGTACGTCGACATCCACTCCGAGATGTCAGCCAGACAAGCAGCAATGCGTGCCTCCACTTGTGTGTCAGAGGGGGGGAATGAGAGGATCAGCTGGGTGTCATCGGCATAGCAGTGGTAGGAAAAGCCATGGGAGTGGATGACAGCACCAAGAGTTGTAGTGTAGAGAGAGAAAAGAAGAGGACCCAGAACCGAGCCTTGGGGAACCCCAGTAGTGAGTCTGTGTGGTTCTGATACAGACCCTCTCAGCATCACCTGGTAGGAGCGACCCGTCAGGTAGGATGCAAACAGGGAGAGTGCAGAGCCTGAGACACCCATCCCCTTAAGGGTGGAGAGGAGGATCTGATGGTTCACTGTGTCGAACGCTGCAGACAGGTCCAGGAGTATCAGGATGGAGGAGAGAGAGTTCGCTCATGATGTATGACAGATCAAGCGCAGCTGAAGGTGTTGATGATGCAAGGTTGGACATGTTTGCTCGGAAGCAGAGACCATATGAAGCCATTCCTCCTACCCGATCAGCGCTGAAGGAGCACGTGGTGGGGCAGTTTTCATGTGTCCATGACCCCTAGAACTATGTCGGCAGGAGTCTTGTACTCCTGGCAGGGTTACCCAAGCCAAACAGGTCGAAGGGTAGAGACTAGACGAAGGGTGATCCCAGGGCGCTATTACTACTTGTAATCTACACTTGCAAGATCCGCTTGTCTCTCAGCGCTAATCTATGTGATTTTATTGCAAAATGTAGCAATACTGTATATTAAATGGCAGCCATCTTGAAAAAGGGCCACCATCTTGAATTTTTAGGTGGCTGCTAATATGTTATTAAAAGAATGGTATATGAGCCAATTTTGGTGCTTGCTTCTAAACTATTTTACTTCTAAATGTGATTTGACTGTATATAGCCTACTGTACAATGGTGGCCATCTTGAAAAATGGCTGCCATCTTGAATTTTTACATGGGTAACAGGTTTCATCAAAAGAGCAATACCCAAAGAGTGTGTGTGCCAATTTTGGTGCATATCTATGACATTTTATTGTGAAATTACTGCGAATTACTGTATATTCAATGGTGGCCATCTTGAAAAATGTCCACCATCTTAAAATCTTTGTTTTTTATCAAAAGAGCAATACCCAAGGAGTATGTTTGCCAATTTTGGCGCTTGTATCTATGGGATTTTGTTGGGAAATGTAATATTACTGTATATTCAATGGCGGCCATCTTGAAAAATGGCTGCCATCTTGAATTTTCAGGTGGCTAACGGGTTTTATCAAAACAGTACTACCCAAGGAGTATGTGTACCAATTTTGGCGCTTTTATCCGGAAGTGAACGATTATTCCCGGTATCTGCCTAGCTAAAGAGGAAGAGAAGGAAAAAGTTTGATAGCTTAGGGAGTGATTCAAAGACTTTTCAAAGGTAGGCTAGTACATTTGTTCAGCCGACAACGGGGGGGGGCTGTGTGTGTGTGTGTGTGTGTGTGTGTGTGTGTGTGTGTGTGTGTGTGTGTGTGTGTGTGTGTGTGTGTGTGTGTGTGTGTGTGTGTGTGTGTGTGTGTGTGTGTGTGTGTGTGTGTGTGTGTGCGTGTGTTTAAGTGCGTGCGTGCGTGCGTGCGTGCGTGCGTGCGTGCGTGCGTGCGTGCATGTGTGCGAGTGATGATATATTTTACTTTATCACTTCTATACATAATTCAAGTCGAGTCCATGAATTCAATTTCCACATTATATAGTTTGCATATTAGTCTTCCAAAATTAATGAGCCCTAGTACCCAACAGCATGCATGGCAAAGGTGATTATTTGACTGTGGTTCCGCTATTAGTGAGAGGTTCTACATGCACACACTCGCTGCAACGCCTTTGGCATTAGGGTCTGGGGGTCCATGTCTTCACAGCAGTGCTTCTCAAACGCTTTTTTTTTTCCAAGTCATGGACCCCTAAATTGATATGTATTTGGCTGCGGACCCCATTTTCAATTTTCAAAATAACTCAGCAGCACAGACATATAGAGGTACAAGCAGTGAAAGGCACGCTTGGTGAGGTCCGCAATACATCAACATAACAATATAAGCTCCGGTCATATGACTATAGCAGCAATAGCAACATCAACATGGCAACACTAATAAAAAAAATCTAGCTTGCTAGCCAGTAGCCAGCTAACCTGAATGGCTCTGTGCACCCACCCACCCACCCACCCACCCACACACACACACACACACACACACACACACACACACACACACACACACACACACACACACACACACACACACACACACACACACACACACACACACACACACACACACACCCCTCTCTGGCAACTAATTCAATATTTCTTCATTGGGCTTTTAGATTGTGCTTTTCCTGAAATATGAACCAGGGAACCACACAAACGGTTAATGTTTGATTTAAATTCCAATTCCAATTATTTGGCGACACCTCTGTGGGGTCGCGACCCCCAGAGAACCACTGATCTATAATAGAGTAGCAAAGAAGACAAAACCGTCGCACTTTGCAACAACACACACACTCCATCCGTCCGTCAGTCGGTGTGACAGTTAACTGTCAGGTAAAATTTCACAATTGTCGTCCTACAAGTATGTTGTTGAGAGTCAACCAAAAATATCATTCTGTGGGTGTGTGTGTGTGTGTGTGTGTGTGTGTGTGTGTGTGTGTGTGTGTGTGTGTGTGTGTGTGTGTGTGTGTGTGTGTGTGTGTGTGTGTGTGTGTGTGTGTGTGTGTGCGTGTGCAGGGCCGGATTAACCCTTCGTGATGCCCGGTGCTACGACCCATTTCGGTGCCCCCCGTGTAGCAAAAAATGTACGCTTCACCGTCGCGTTGCAGCGTTTTAGTGCCGTTTTAGAGCCGCTGCTTCTAAATGTCGGCTCTTTTTGGCGATAGTCTTCTTTCACTTTCTCCACGCTGTTTGGGCCCCCCCCCAAAGGTTGGTGCCCTGTGCTTCAGCACCTAAAGCCCTTCTGTTAATCCTGCACTGTGTGTGTGTGTGTGTGTGTGTGTGTGCGTGCGTCTCAGGGATTGTCACAGCCATTTAAACACACACACACACACGCACACGCACACACACACACACACACACACACACACACACACACACACACACAGAGAGCATTCTCTACATTGCACCACAAAACAAACTTTTAAGTCTCTATCGCATCAGCTGAGTACATTCAAGAGCCGCTGGGATACACGCCGCTTCACAACATGAATTATTCATGTTTTCATTTAAATTCTATTTTCCTTCTTTCTTTCTCTCTCCTTCTTTCTTGCATACATTTCATTTTAACCCATTGAGACCTGAAGCCGATTCTACATGTCTCCTAAATCTCAACAGTTTTCTGAAAAACGTATGTTTCTATATCAGTGGTGCTCAATCTTTTTCATGTCAAGGACCCTCAAAATTATATGTATTTGGCCGCGGACCCCCGTCAAAATGTTTTGTTCCAGAGATCCCCAGAAGCAAAGATTTGAGTTCAAAATGTTCGCTTTAAAAATATATTCAAAGATTTGCACACATTTTCACGATTTTTCAAAAATAGCAGATCTACAAGCTCGAGTGCCGCGCTACGAGCTTGTAGATCTGCTATTTTTGAATAGCCCAAAGTGTAAAATAATGTTTTTTTTAGCTCAAATCAAAAAATGACACACAGATGCGTCCTCATGTCTTACTGGGTTAAATGTGTGAATTTCCATTCATTGTGATGAATAGTTTTTGATATAAAAAAAAAAGGCAGGAGTTTTCCCAATTAGATGGTTTCCTCTGTGGCCTTTTCATCATCTCTCTCCTTTCTCTCATGATTATCATACCGTTGCATATCGTCTATGTTCGGGCGGAACAACCTCGTACGTCCAAAACTATTCACTCTTCAGGATTCAAATAAAAACAAAAAGCATCAAAAGCAGCAGATCTACAAGCTCGAAACGCGCCGCGTTTCGAGCTTGTAGGTCTGCTACTTTTGATACGTTTTCGTGTGACACTGTCTGTAGTGCAGTGGTTTTCAACCTTTTTTTCATGCCAAGGACCGCTAAATTGATATGCATTTGGCCGCGGACCCCCATGTGAATTTTTTTGTGCCAGGGACCCCCCCCCCCCCAGAA
>NW_028155779.1:0-12500 GCF_963454915.1 Gymnoscopelus microlampas | reverse complement strand
GATAGGCGAGTCAAGGAATCAATCAAACCGAGAGTCCGATCACTGATGGAGGTGGGGTAAGATGCCTAAAACATAGTCTGATCACTGATGGAGGTGGTGTAAGATGCCTAAAACATAGTCCGATCACTGATGGAGGTGGGGTAAGATGCCTAAAACATAGCCATAGCTCTGATCAACAGTCTGTGACGGTTCTTGGAGGCATGTGGAGTGATCCTGTGCTCGCGAATCGCTTTCGAACTTCGGAGCTTTTGTCAATTATATAGTAGTAAGATGTGATTGTCATAATGTTGCTGATGTCTGGGGTGGGCGGGTCCTTGGGTACCTTCAGGATGCTCACTGATGTCATAGAAGCTATAGGTTTGTTTCCCTTCTGGCAGGTATTTCGGTGAATTTCACCCATGATAGAGGATAAAAAAAAATATCCCCATACTCCCACAATGTTCAGCTGAAGCAATTAGACTGTGCCTTCACTGGACAAGGCTCACACGTACCAGGAATGGGTGGACCAAAGGAAAAGTTCCCAGCTTATTTTTTAGGAATATATTTTCATACAATACCCATTTTTTCCACAGATTTTTCTGCTTTTTTATAATTTGTTTAAGATTATATTTTATTTACAATACCTACATTTTAGCCCCCCCCCCATGATATCTGTTCTTGGTTTTTCTTTGTGAAATTTTGTGTTGAAATATTAAAGAGGATTACCTCAATTTGCCATGTATTGTTGTAATATTTTTTATGGAATTTATTATATCGGGTAAAGTAAACCCAATGTTAGTGATGGTGTGACTGTTTTCCATGAACTTCATGTACACTGTGCCCGGTTCCTCCTTCACATCTTGTATGTGAACGCGGTCCCTGACCTCTGCTGTGTATCTGGCTTGTAGTTCAGGGCTTGTGGAGAAAGTCCTCCAGTCAGGGCGTACTCTGGGGCTCGGTTTTGGGATCCTAAGGCTCAGCCTCACTCTCATGGATATCACCCGGTGGTCAGAAGCCACAGAGTTGAAGGTATTGTAGGGTTCCGCATTCACGATGGAATTCCTCCATTTTCGCCTCACTAGTATGTAGTCTAGTTGACGTCTCATACCAGTAGGCCGGTCCTGGAAGGTCCGTCTTTTGCCAGTTCTTTTCCTGTTGGACAGCAACTAAGTATGTTTGCTTGAGTACTGTACGTACCGTGCGCGCGCACACACACACACACACACACACACACGCACACGCACACGCACACGCACACGCACATGCACACACATGCACGCTCAAATGATGTGCGTTTCTCACAAAGTGACAATGCCTTATTTAACAACAGAACGTTCGAAAGTGATCTCCAATGTCCATGTTTGTACAACACATTTAGTGCAGAGAACTTCAAAAAAGTTAAAATCTACAAGCTCTAAAACGTGACACGTCGTCTCTTTCTCGACTCCCATCGCTCGGAACAGACGGAACTTCTCTTCTGTTCTCCTCTCTGGCCGACCATGGCTGTCAGTTCCCACCTGACGTTGTGTGGGAGTCCAGAGCTCTGCAGACCGAACTGGATAACCGCTATCTTACACAAGGTCTTCAGACTTGGACTTAAGTCTAGGATGTCCAGGGAATTGCTGTCGTTGCAATTATATCCTCCAAAGAGGATTACGTGATCTCCCGCCACATGGGACGTCCCAAACGCCCCACATCTCCCCTTGGGCTCACATTTCCTCAAGGAGCAGGTTTCTTGATCAAGTTTCCATAGATCACGTTCACAGGGTCCGTTGCGCGGGTTCCAACCATAAAAAAACGGTCTGCCCTCCGGTTTGCAACTATGTATGTACAGCTCTCCATTGTAGGCAAAGGGTGAACGAGGCCAATGTCTGTCCTGAGGAAGCTGTTTAGAAGGCATGTTCAGCCAGCAGTCGGTCTCTGTGTCAAATGCCCAGATAGTGTAGTGGTTAGTGTAGTAAGGGTACGTCCTCACTATTACAAACATCTTTGTCCCGACGATGGTGGCAGAGTGACCTTCTGAAGCAGGCGGGGGAGTGCCTCTGGTGTTGATTAAAGACCAGACCATCGTGGCGGTGTCCAACTTGTAGATGTCATTGTGGTATCCAGTCTGCGGCTTGCATCCTCCATAAATGTACATGACCTTCCCCAAGACGCAGGCCGAGTGGCGGCTCCTCCCCTCTGGAGCGGCCCCGGACGTCCTCGGCTTGAACCATCTGTGGGTGTCCACGTCAAACGCATGAAGCACGTTGCAGTGCTTTGATGATTTGTGCGTATTCCCGCCCCAGACGTAGACGAGGGCTTCTACCAGCACGGCCGTGTGGCCCATGTGTGTGATGAAGTGTCTCCTAGGGGGGCGCTCTCCTCTCCCGGGTGTCACTGGAGTCACCTTAGTCCAGCATAAAGACACTGTGTCGAAGACGTTCACGTCCACGTGGTCCTTGCAGCAGGTCTTCACCTCACAGTGCAAGTCAAAGTAGTACAGTTTGTGGCCGACGGCTGGTACAGCGGCACGACTAATACCTGCTGGAACTCCTGACTGCGTTTTGGCCACTGTCCAGCGAAACATCTGCCTGTCTCTGTCCGTCCCTCTATCTCTGACTCTGACTCTGTCTCTGACTCTGACTCTATATCTGACTCAATATCTGACTCTATATCTGACTGTGTCTCCGTCCCTCTACAGCTCTGGTGTGTCATATAACGTATACATACATACATACATACATACATACATCGTCTATATAAGGCTGACCATAGCTGTGGTGTGACGTCACACGCAACACAAACCGATACCCTGAGAGCTACTTGTAAGAGAGAGAGAGAGAGAGAGAGAGAGAGAGAGAGAAAACAAGACAAACTAGAAAAAGTGCTCCTCGGAGCACAACTCTCCGCCAGCAGACTTGTGTTGGGAATGTTGGGAATGTTCTAATTCTTATGTTCTAACTGTCCTATCCGTCCTGTCTGTATAAGTGTCCGATCCGTCCTGTCTGTATAAGTGTCCTATCCCTCCTGTCTGTATAAGTGTCCTATCCGTCCTGTCTATGTAAGTGTCCTATCCGTCCTGTCTGTGTAAGTGTCCTATCTGTCCTGTCTGTGTAAGTGTCCTATCCAATTGTTACAGTATCCGCCATTTCTCAGCCATTTCGTGATTGTTCCTGTCTTACCTCACTTTGAAAGAGGCACAGACTCTTTCAAAGTGACATGTATTTATAGGCCGTATTTATAGGCCGTTATACCGAATATAAGAGAACATTAGAACATGTTCTCTTATGTTCTAATTCTTACAAAAAATCCGTCCTGTCTGTATAAGTGTCCTATCCGTCCTGTCTGTATAAGTGTCCTATTCGTCCTGTCTGTATAAGTGTCCTATCCGTCCTGTCTATGTAAGTGTCATATCCGTCCTGTTTGTGTAAGTGTCCTATCCCTCCTGTTTGTGTAAGTGTCCTATCCCTCCTGTCTGTGTAAGTGTCCTATCTGTCCATTTCTCAGCCATGTCAACTCGAAATCATGCTCGCTGGCTTGGGCGCTTAGCTGTTAACTAAGCATTTGTAGGATCGAGGCCTTCCCATCTAGAGAGGCTTTAGCTTAATTAAAGTATCTGCTTTGCATGCATGATTGTTGGAACTGTCTTACCTCACTTTGACAGAGGCACAGACTCTGTCAAAGTGACACATGTATTTTATAGGCCGCTATACGTCACTAGCCAATCGGATCACATTATTTCACCGTATTGTCACGTGTCACGTGAGGCTTGACCAATGTTAGTCCCAGTTTCAGAAAGTGAAAACAAACTCTCCTGGCGGAGAGAAAGAGAAAGAAAAAAGGAAGACAAAGAAAGAAAGAACGGAGCTGAGAGCGAATCAAAAGACAAAATGGAGGTTAAGCTGTTCCCTTTTAAATGTGAGAGTCAAAAGGAACTGTTGTTCCCTTTTAGATTTAGGAAATAAAGAACAAAACGAGGATCACAGAGACATCACAGTCAAATCAATACACACACAGTCCAGAATGACTGAACCACTTAAACCCTCCATTCCCAGGATATACTCTGAGTCACAAATGGATAAGTTAACACTGAGGATGTTAACCTTTAAAGACCTGGAACGCATCTGTGTAACCACTTTAACCATTAACCCATTAAGACCTGAGGCGATTCTTTAAAAAAAAAAAAAATCCTAACAGTTTTTTGAAAAAAATCTATTAAAAGAAAAAAAAAATGAAGTTTTTTTTCAAAAATAGCAGATCTACAAGCTCATAGCCCCCCACCACTGATATTATAGAAACGTACGTTTTTCTTTCAAAAAACTGTTCAGATTTAGACGACATTTGTAGAATCCTCCAAGAAGCAAAGATTTGAGTTACAAATGTTCAATTCAAAGATTTCAACACATTTTCACGATTTTCCCCCCAAAAATGAAAAGCTCGGTGCCGCGCTATGAGCTTGTAGATCTGCTATTTTTTGGGATAGCCAAAGTATAAGATAATGTTTACAATGAAATGTCTTTACGGGTTAACTGTGAGGTTAAAAAAAGAGACAGAATCGACCAGTCAGAAGAATAGATGTATTTCAATACACTTCCTGCTTTTCAGACCTGATTCAGCAAAAAAATCTTTAGCTCATTTAAGCCTCTCTCTCTCTCTCTCTCTCTCTCTCTCTCTCTCTCTCTCTCTCTCTCTCTCTCTCTCTCTCTCTCTCTCTCTCTCTGTCTGTCTGTCTGTCTGTCTGTCTGTCTGTCTGTCTGTCTGTCTCTCTCGTCCTTTTGAAGAGAAGTGTAGACGCAGACAGAGAGATGTCTCAGACAGAATAAGGTCCACATTAATATACTTGATTCTTTTTATCTCTTCTTTTTTCGTGGCGTCTTCTAAAGCCACTCCACGTTCTGTCACTGCGGATAAGAGCGTATACACTTTGCATAATACGACTGCAGGACTGTGTGTGTGTGTGTGTGTGTGTGTGTGTGTGTGTGTGTGTGTGTGTGTGTGTGTGTGTGTGTGTGTGTGTGTGTGTGTGTGTGTGTGCGTGCGTGCGTGTGAGAAATAGACGTCATGAAAGACGTCTCTTCAGAAGAGAAAGGGTTGTTTTATGGTTCAAAGTGTTTAGAGTGAAGGCTTACAATTAGGAAAATATTCATGTTGGGGCTAGAGAGCAGTGGTATAAAGTAACTAAGTACATTTACTCATGTACTTTACTTAAGCACAAATTTGAGGTATTTTTTACCTTTCTGTGGTATTTCTAATTGTCTGTACTTTTACTTCTACTGTGTGTGTGTGTGTGTGTGTGTGTGTGTGTGTGTGTGTGTGTGTGTGTGTGTGTGTGTGTGTGTGTGTGTGTGTGTGTGTGTGTGTGTGTGCGTGTGCGTGCGTGCGTGTACAGCTGTGGGGCAGATACAGAGATTAAGAGACGCATCCTCGCATATCGTCCCTGTAGGGCAGAGACCCTGTATACTGTATACACGTTTCATCTTTTGATTATTTATTTTATTTTCTTCTCATAGTTCAATGTCCCTCATCGTATCACAGTGTCTCTCTCTGTGGAAAACTGGTGCATTTACACACACGCACACACACACACACACACACTCACACACACACACACACACACACACACACACACACACACACACACACACACACACACACACACACACACACACACACACACACACACACACACACACACACACACACACACACACACACGTGTCGACCATACAGAAAAATGTGCAGCATCATCAAGGTTAAGCTGAGAGAACAAGAGCTACAGTATATGATTCTGTCTGTCTGTCTGTCTGTCTGTCTGTCTGTCTGTCTGTCTGTCTGTCTGTCTGTCTGTCTGTCTGTCTGTCTGTCTGTCTGTCTGTCTGTCTGCTCCAGTGAGCTTGTTATATTAACTCATTAACCACCAGTGTAGAATGTCCCATTTTACGAGTTCGAAATGTATAAAAACTGTATTGAAAACAGCCAATCTACAAGCTCACAATGCGTCACGATGCGACGCATTGTGAGCTTGTAGACATACAGTATAGGGGCTGAAGTGGTTGGTGTGTTTTGCGTCTAAAAAGTAACTAGTAACTAAAGTTTTCAAATAATTGTCGTGGAGTAAAAGTACAATATTTGCCTCTGAGATGTAGTGGAGTAGAAGTAAAAGTACTGACAATTGGAAATACTCCAGTAAAGTAAAGGTAACTCAGAATTATTTTTATTTTTTTCCAAGTTCAAGTTTTATTTGAAAACATCATAGCATAACATTATGAATTATGATGTTTCTGACAGTAAAATAATTGAATAAAAAAAAACAAGAAGATAAAAAAACAAAACAAGAGGACCGCTCTATTAAATACTAAAACTAAAACTAATCATCAGTCAAACATCTAACAACAATAAAATGTCTCTATTTCTTATGATAAAGTGTGTAGGCTCTTGGGAGGAAAGTCATCTGGTGCCTTAACGTGTTGCTCACAGGTTGTGTGAGTGTCCTGACATTCCTTAAGTTGTAGCGACTTGTATTTGCAGACAGCCTCTGAGTCATTGGACTGGTCCCTTCAGTCAGCATTCGGTTGAATTCTCTTAGGGTGGCCTCCTCTCTCCTGGTCTCCAGAGTAGGGAAGGAATTAGTTGGTATCCCGATGATGCGGCAGCACCTTCTCTGTAGACATTCCAGTTCCTGGATCAGGTATTTTGGAAGGCCGCCCCAGACAGGTGAAGCATATTCCAGCACAGGTCTGATGAAGGTCACGTATACCTGGGTCAGCACATCTGGAGGGAGCTGCGCTCGTTTGGCCACACTCAGATAATGGACCCTCGGTTGAGCCTTCTTTAACATGAACTGAACTTGTGCGTCCCATTTCAGGTCAGAGGAGAGCTGTATTCCAAGGAGCTTGAATGTATCCACCCTTTCTATTGCCTGGTTGTTCAAAACAATAGCAGGAGGTGTTGGTCTGTTTTGAGGCTCCCTGAGACTGATAACCATGTCCTTTGTTTTTCCAGCATTGGCGGCTAGGCAGTAGGTCTGACCCCAGGCTGTAACTGCATCAACAGCTGCTTGCATCTGTCCTGGAAGGGAGCCCATGAGATGTTCAGTGAGAGTCAAATCATGACTAAAACCAAAACTGTTACTTTTCATGATTCAAATTCTAAAAAGTCTACAAGATCCACAAGCTCCAAACGTGTCGTGTCGCGAATCTGCTACTTCTTTTTTATAGATAATTTACAAAAACAACTAAAAGTTAAAGGCAGATTAGGTGGCTTTTCAGATCTGTGTGCACTCCCCCCTCCCCTCTCTGAAAGATATCAAAGTGATTGATGTCTTTGATGCATTAGAGAGAGCACTAACGAGTTTGACACTTTTATGGCCCTATCAATCAACTCCGTGCACAAACCCTTTGAAGTTCAAAATGGATCAATTATCCCTTTGAGACCTGGAACGCATCTGTGCCATTTTTTGATTTGAGCTAAAAGGCATTATTTTATACTTTGGGCTATTAAAAAAATAGCAGATCTACAAGCTCATAGCGCGGCACCGAGTGCCGCGCTATGAGCTTGTAGATCTGCTATTTAAAAAAAAAAGAGAATATGTGTGCAAATTAATATATTTATATTCTTTTAAAGTGAACATTTGTAACTCAAATCTTTGCTTCTGGTCGGGGGGGGGGGGGGGGGGTCCCTGGAACAACGTATTTTGAGATGGGGAGTCGGCGGTCAAATACATATCATTTTGGGGGTCCTTCACATGAAAAAGTTTGAGAACCACTGATATAAAAACCTAGGTTTTTCAAAAAACTGTTAGGATTTAGAAGACATTTTGTAGAATCGGCCTCAGGTCTTAATGGGTTAAGAGCTCTGGCCGAGCCCCCCCCCCCCCCTCCACAGACTTTTCAGTCCCTGCAAAGGGATGAATGTCAACATAAACATCAGTGGAACCAAACCAGAATACAGCCAGAGGGATGTGTCTTTCTGCAGGGAAAACACACCAGCATAATTATACAGTGGCTGATCGAGGGGGAAAAAAATGCCAAAAATATACATATATACAGGGACGCTGGAAGTCATTTATGCCAAGGGGTGTTGGGCTTGGCGGGGGACTCCGCACGTGCGCGATTTTTTTTCTTCACATTTGTCCCGCGATTTCTTTCACCTTTTTCATGGTTTTTCACCTTTTTCAACAAATATTTTATTCCCCAAAGTTAAATACATCATTGTTTTAATATATAAGTATGTATATAGACTTAAAAAATGATATATATTTGTTTAATTTACAACAAAAAAAAATCTAAAAAAAAATTCAAAATGTTTTCTTTCTCTTCCCCACCACCAGGGGTGTTGCAGCATCCTCAGCACCCCACATCCCGTGTCCCTGTACATATATTTAAATTTGGGCTCAAAGTTACCTGGTTTGGCTTTACACTGTGGAGATAGGAGGTTTACATATTATAACGGTATATACAGGGACGTGCACAGATAGACTCTAGGTGGTGCTAGAGCACCTGCCCTTTGCCCTCTTGACCAGAAGTGCCCTTTTGAAAAAAAGAAAAAAAACGTTTTTGTTTTTTTTTCAGTTTACAGCAGGGGTCTTCAACAGGGGGTCCGGGACCCCTAGGGGGTCCTCAGAGTTACTACAGGGGGTCCGCCAAATCTTTATGTGATATGATGTTTCTTTTTACCATAACCACTTGAAACCTAGCATCCCTTTTCTGAGGAGAACTTTAGCCAAAAATAGCCGATCTACAAGCCCACAACGAGGCGTTGTGGGCTTGTAGATCTGCTGTTTTTGGCAAAGAGGTATAGGTGTAGAGGGAAAAAAGAGCAGACCAAGTAAACAAAAAAAAAAGTATAATTTACTTGAGCACCTGCCCCTCAAAATGTCTGTGCACGCCACTGGGTATACAGGGTGTACAGTAACACATAAAAGCAGGGCTGTAGGCAGAGTGTTGCATCTCATTAAGAAACCGCTAATAAAAGCAGGGGGAGAAAAAAAAGAAAAGCCTGGACAACATGAGACTGTGGAAGAAGATTATTAAAAGAACCGCCTGTGGTGAGAGAGAGCATTAAAAAATACATTAAAGGAGAGCCCTGGGCCTATTGGCTGGAGTCAGATTTAAAAAAAAAAAAGTAATATGAAACTATTATGTATCCTACTGTACGTTGTTACAAGGTACTCTCACACACACGCATGCACGCACGCACGCGCGCACAAGCACGCACACACACACACACACACACACACACACACACACACACACACACACACACACACAGTGGCATGCACAGGCATTTTGAGGGGCAGGTGCTCAAGTAAATTATACTTTTTTTTGTTTACTTGGTCTGCTCTTTTTCCCTCTACACCTACTGTATACCTCTTTGCCAAAAATAGCTACAATCTATCTACAAAAATAGCTACAATCTATCTACAAGCCCACAACGCTTGGCTAAAGTTCTCCTCAGAAAAGGGATGCTAGGTTTCGAGTGGTTATGGTAAAAAGAAAAATCATATCACATAAAGATTTGGCGGACCCCCTGTAGTAACTCTGAGGACCCCCTAGGGGTCCCAGACCCCCTGTTGGAGAACCCTGCTGTAAACTGGAAAAAAAAGGGCACTTCTGGTCAAGAGGGCAAAGGGCAGGTGCTCTAGCACCACCTAGAGTCTATCTGTGCACGTCCCTGCACACACACACACACACACACACACACACACACACACACACACACACACACACACACACACACACACACACACACACACACACACACAGTGGCATGCACAGGCATTTTGAGGGGCAGGTGCTCAAGTAAATTATACTTTTTTTTGTTTACTTGGTCTGCTCTTTTTCCCTCTACACCTACTGTATACCTCTTTGCCAAAAATAGCAGATCTACAAGCCCACAACGCCTCGCGCTGCGAGGCGTTGTGGGCTTGTAGATCGGCTATTTTTGGCTAAAGTTCTCCTCAGAAAAGGGATGCTAGGTTTCGAGTGCTTATGGTAAAAAGAAAAATCATATCACATAAAGATTTGGCGGACCCCCTGTAGTAACTCTGAGGACCCCCTAGGGGTCCCGGACCCCCTGTTGGAGAACCCTGCTGTAAACTGGAAAAAAAGGGCACTTCTGGTCAAGAGGGCAAAGGGCAGGTGCTCTAGCACCACCTAGAGTCTATCTTTGCACGTCCCTGCACACACACACACACACACACACACACACACACACACACACACACACACACACACACACACACACACACACACACACACACACACACACACACACACACACACACACTCTCTCTCTGTCTCTGTCTGGCTGTCTGTCTGTCTGTCTGTCTCTCTCTCTCTCTCTCTCTCTCTCTATCTCTCTATCTCTCTCTCTCTCTCTCTCTCTCTCTCTCTCTCTCTCTCTCTCTCTCTCTCTCTCTCTCTCTCTCTCTCTCTCTCTCTCTCTCTCATATAAATGAAATCAGAAGCATGATAAAGGTGCAGGTGACCCATCTCTTCTGCCAAGGAGAGAGGACTAGTGATATTATTATTGCATGTAGCTTCAGGGCTATATGCTAACGACTTGGATGTGTTTACCTTGGTATCAATTGGTATCAGCGTCGCTATTTTAATGTGCAAGACGGATTGCTGAGGTGGATTGCCCCCCCCCCCCCCCCCCCCCTCCACGAAAATCTAATTTGCATTTGATGTCATTCGTCTGGGTATCGAACTTTATGACCTTGTGGGTCCAAGGGGCGAGTGCTATACACCGACTGAGCTACCCGGACACAAAGAATGAGTCACCGGAAGCAGGGCTGTGTGTTAACAACATATAGTCCAGTGGTGAAAAAAAAAGAAAAAGTACTCAAATTCTTTACTTAAAGGTAGGGTAAGTGATTTTCTTTTGTTAAAATAAGTGTTAAATAGCTCTATATTCTGATAGTACTCATTGCTATAGAGTGTTTGTTCAGTAAAAGGAGTCTCCTTGTCTCTCCAGCTCTTTATACAACAGAAAATGCATTTTCGTTTCAGTTTCAGTTTCATTTCCAATGTTATCCAATCAGGACAGAGAACTCAGTCAGGATCTAGATTAAACAAGTGAAATTGGAAGTGATGACACTAAGAAATGAGCAGACAAAATTGGGACTGGAACACTATAAAAATGAAGCTTAAAAATGGGTACTTTCTCCTGATTGGCTGAGATTTTGACACCTACCGTAAAATGTATTTTCTGTTTATTAAAGAGCTGGAGAGACGGGGAGACTCCTGTTACTGAACAAACACTCTATAGCAATGATTACTATCAGAATATAGTGCTTTAACCTTTTAACAAAATACTTTTTGTTTTAACCCAAAAATATCACTTACCCTACCTTTAAGTAAAAGTACCAATATTGCAAAATAAAAATAGTCTTTTAAAAGTAAAAGTTCAGAATAAAAAATGTACTTGAGTAAAAGTACAAAAGTATTGGCATCAAAATGTAATTAAAATACCAAAAGTAAAAGTACTAAATATTTGAAAATAGCAGATCTACAAGCTCACAACGCGTCTAAGTATTGTACTTCTACTACTACAATTATTTGAAAACATTAGTTACTTTGCAGATATAAATCATTACATTATAAAACACACATTAACCACTTTAGTCCTATTTTATACCTAGGATATTTGAAAATAGCAAAACACTTGAGACTTTGACTGTGTATGGAGTGGGAAAGGAGGCAAAGAGAAGCCCTTTGCTCTCTCTGTGTCTCATGAGTGACTCTCAGCACCGTGTAGGAGACTGATCCCCAGAGCTGCTGTGGAATACCAGCGTTAAGGTTCTATGATATTCATTTGCACTTAGAAAAAAAAATGTTTTTTGGGGGGTTTTATGACCTCTATTACACCCAAAAACTGAACTTTGAACATTCAGTGGATTTTCTGTGGTCTGTTTTTTTTTAATAATTAGGCTGAAGAGTAATCTGGGATTAGCCCCTTGACTTTAATGTCATAGTCACTTAATCCCAATAATGTTGATGTTCTATATCTTCTGAATCAGCTCTGTTTGAGTGTATTTACACACTAAAAGCTTGAGCTCTTCCTGAGCCTCTTCACTGTACAATTTAAGTCAATTAGGAGCATATTTTAAATCAGGGGTCTTCAACGCTTTCAGGCCAAGGACCCCTTAGCTGAGCAAGAGATGAAGCAGGGACCTCCAACTACATGTTGTATAAAATCGCATATTTTGCATATCAAACATTTTCATAGATAGCTTCATAGACGTGTATGTGTATTTTCAGACAGTTAACCACTTGAACCCTCAATACTCGAAAACTTGTACTTGGTATGCTCTTCCCCCCCCCCCCTAGACCCCAAACTTCTTTGCTGAAAATAGCCGATCTACAAGATCACAACGCCTCGCAGCGTGAGGCGTTGTGAGCTTGTAGATCTGCTATTTTCAGCTAACGTTCCCCTCAGAATAAAGTGGTTAATGTAAAAAAAAAAGAAGTTCCTATCACACAAAGATTTGGCGCCCCCCCTGTAGTAACTCTGAGGACCCCCTGTTGAAGACCCCT
>NW_028155780.1:0-198953 GCF_963454915.1 Gymnoscopelus microlampas | reverse complement strand
GTGACGAAAACAGAAAAAAAATTGTTCCCCCAAAAACCTGTTAGGAGCACGTTTCAGGCAATTAAAGCTGATTGGTAGTGATTTTTTTTGTGAATTTTTTTTTCCGTTTCGGTAGTGACGAAAAGTGACGAGTGACGAAAACAGAAAAAAAATTGTTCCCCCAAAAACCTGTTAGGAGCACGTTTCAGGCAATTTAAAGCTGATTGGTAGTGATTTTTTTGTGAATTTTTTTTCCCGTTTCGGTAGTGACGAAAAGTGACGAGTGACGAAAACAGAAAAAAAATTGTTCCCCAAAAACCTGTTAGGAGCACGTTTCAGGCAATTTAAAGCTGATTGGTAGTGATTTTTTTGTGATTTTTTTTTTCCGTTTCGGTAGTGACGAAAAGTGACGAGTGACGAAAACAGCAGAAAAAATTGTTCCCCCAAAAACCTGTTAGGAGCACGTTTCAGGCAATTTAAAGCTGATTGGTAGTGATTTTTTTGTGATTTTTTTTTTCCGTTTCGGTAGTGACGAAAAGTGACGAGTGACGAAAACAGAAAAAAAATTGATCCCCCAAAAACCTGTTAGGAGCACGTTTCAGGCAATTTAAAGCTGATTGGTAGTGATTTTTTGGGATTTTTTTTCCCCGTTTCGGTAGTGACGAAAAGTGACGAGTGACGAAAACAGAAAAAAAATGTTCCCCCAAAAACCTGTTAGGAGCACGTTTCAGGCAATTTAAAGCTGATTGGTAGTTATTTTTTTGTGAATTTTTTTTTCCGTTTCGGTAGTGACGAAAAGTGACGAGTGACGAAAACAGAAAAAAAATTGTTCCCCCAAAAACCTGTTAGGAGCACTTTTCAGGCAATTAAAGCTGATTGGTAGTGATTTTTTTTGTGAATTTTTTTTTCCGTTTCGGTGGTGACGAAAAGTGACGAGTGACGAAAACAGAAAAAAAATGGTTCCCCAAAAACCTGTTAGGAGCACGTTTCAGGCAATTTAAAGCTGATTGGTAGTGATTTTTTTTGTGAATTTTTTTTTCCGTTTCGGTAGTGACGAAAAGTGACGAGTGACGAAAACAGAAAAAAAATTGATCCCCCAAAAACCTGTTAGGAGCACGTTTCAGGCAATTTAAAGCTGATTGGTAGTGATTTTTTGGGATTTTCTTTCCCGTTTCGGTAGTGACGAAAAGTGACGAGTGACGAAAACAGAAAAAAAATTGTTCCCCCAAAAACCTGTTAGGAGCACGTTTCAGGCAATTTAAAGCTGATTGGTAGTGATTTTTTTGTGAATTTTTTTTTCCGTTTCGGTAGTGACGAAAAGTGACGAGTGACGAAAACAGAAAAAAAATTGTTCCCCCAAAAACCTGTTAGGAGCACGTTTCAGGCAATTAAAGCTGATTGGTAGTGATTTTTTTGTGAATTTTTTTTTCCGTTTCGGTAGTGACGAAAAGTGACGAGTGACGAAAACAGAAAAAAAATTGTTCCCCCAAAAACCTGTTAGGAGCACGTTTCAGGCAATTAAAGCTGATTGGTAGTGATTTTTTTGTGAATTTTTTTCCCGTTTCGGTAGTGACGAAAAGTGACGAGTGACGAAAACAGAAAAAAATTGTTCCCCCAAAAACCTGTTAGGAGCACGTTTCAGGCAATTTAAAGCTGATTGGTAGTGATTTTTTTGTGATTTTTTTTTTCCGTTTCGGTAGTGACGAAAAGTGACGAGTGACGAAAACAGAAAAAAAATTGTTCCCCCAAAAACCTGTTAGGAGCACGTTTCAGGCAATTTAAAGCTGATTGGTAGTGATTTTTTTGTGAATTTTTTTTCCCGTTTCGGTAGTGACGAAAGTGACGAGTGACGAAAACAGAAAAAAAATTGTTCCCCCAAAAACCTGTTAGGAGCACGTTTCAGGCAATTAAAGCTGATTGGTAGTGATTTTTTTGTGAATTTTTTTTCCGTTTCGGTGGTGACGAAAAGTGACGAGTGACGAAAACAGAAAAAAAATGGTTCCCCCAAAAACCTGTTAGGAGCACGTTTCAGGCAATTTAAAGCTGATTGGTAGTGATTTTTTTGTGAATTTTTTTTTCCGTTTCGGTAGTGACGAAAAGTGACGAGTGACGAAAACAGAAAAAAAATTGATCCCCCAAAAACCTGTTAGGAGCACGTTTCAGGCAATTTAAAGCTGATTGGTAGTGATTTTTTGGGGATTTTTTTTCCCCGTTTCGGTAGTGACGAAAAGTGACGAGTGACGAAAACAGAAAAAAAATGTTCCCCAAAAACCTGTTAGGAGCACGTTTCAGGCAATTTAAAGCTGATTGGTAGTGATTTTTTTGTGAATTTTTTTTTCCGTTTCGGTAGTGACGAAAAGTGACGAGTGACGAAAACAGAAAAAAAATTGTTCCCCCAAAAACCTGTTAGGAGCACGTTTCAGGCAATTAAAGCTGATTGGTAGTGATTTTTTTGTGAATTTTTTTTTCCGTTTCGGTAGTGACGAAAAGTGACGAGTGACGAAAACAGAAAAAAAATTGTTCCCCCAAAAACCTGTTAGGAGCACGTTTCAGGCAATTTAAAGCTGATTGGTAGTGATTTTTTTGTGAATTTTTTTTTCCCGTTTCGGTAGTGACGAAAAGTGACGAGTGACGAAAACAGAAAAAAAATTGTTCCCCAAAAACCTGTTAGGAGCACGTTTCAGGCAATTTAAAGCTGATTGGTAGTGATTTTTTTGTGATTTTTTTTTTCCGTTTCGGTAGTGACGAAAAGTGACGAGTGACGAAAACAGAAAAAAAATTGTTCCCCCAAAAACCTGTTAGGAGCACGTTTCAGGCAATTTAAAGCTGATTGGTAGTGATTTTTTTGTGAATTTTTTTTCCCGTTTCGGTAGTGACGAAAAGTGACGAGTGACGAAAACAGAAAAAAAATTGTTCCCCCAAAAACCTGTTAGGAGCACGTTTCAGGCAATTTAAAGCTGATTGGTAGTGATTTTTTTGTGATTTTTTTTTTCCGTTTCGGTAGTGACGAAAAGTGACGAGTGACGAAAACAGAAAAAAAAATGTTCCCCCAAAAACCTGTTAGGAGCACGTTTCAGGCAATTTAAAGCTGATTGGTAGTGATTTTTTTGTGATTTTTTTTTTTCGTTTCGGTAGTGACAACTAGTGACGAGTGACGAAAACAGAAAAAAAATTGTTCCCCCAAAAACCTGTTAGGAGCACGTTTCAGGCAATTTAAAGCTGATTGGTAGTGATTTTTTTGTGATTTTTTTTTTCCGTTTCGGTAGTGACAAAGTGACGAGTGACGAAAACAGAAAAAAAAATGTTCCCCCAAAAACCTGTTAGGAGCACGTTTCAGGCAATTTAAAGCTGATTGGTAGTGATTTTTTTGTGAATTTTTTTTTCCGTTTCGGTAGTGACGAAAAGTGACGAGTGACGAAAACAGAAAAAAAATTGTTCCCCCAAAAACCTGTTAGGAGCACGTTTCAGGCAATTTAAAGCTGATTGGTAGTGATTTTTTTGTGATTTTTTTTTTCCGTTTCGGTAGTGACGAAAAGTGACGAGTGACGAAAACAGAAAAAAAATTGATCCCCCAAAAACCTGTTAGGAGCACGTTTCAGGCAATTTAAAGCTGATTGGTAGTGATTTTTTGGGGATTTTTTTTCCCCGTTTCGGTAGTGACGAAAAGTGACGAGTGACGAAAACAGAAAAAAAATGTTCCCCCAAAAACCTGTTAGGAGCACGTTTCAGGCAATTTAAAGCTGATTGGTAGTTATTTTTTTGTGAATTTTTTTTTCCGTTTCGGTAGTGACGAAAAGTGACGAGTGACGAAAACAGAAAAAAATTGTTCCCCCAAAAACCTGTTAGGAGCACGTTTCAGGCAATTAAAGCTGATTGGTAGTGATTTTTTTTGTGAATTTTTTTTTCCGTTTCGGTGGTGACGAAAAGTGACGAGTGACGAAAACAGAAAAAAAATGGTTCCCCCAAAAACCTGTTAGGAGCACGTTTCAGGCAATTTAAAGCTGATTGGTAGTGATTTTTTTGTGAATTTTTTTTCCCGTTTCGGTAGTGACGAAAAGTGACGAGTGACGAAAACAGAAAAAAAATTGATCCCCCAAAAACCTGTTAGGAGCACGTTTCAGGCAATTTAAAGCTGATTGGTAGTGATTTTTTGGGGATTTTTTTTCCCGTTTCGGTAGTGACGAAAAGTGACGAGTGACGAAAACAGAAAAAAAATGTTCCCCCAAAAACCTGTTAGGAGCACGTTTCAGGCAATTTAAAGCTGATTGGTAGTGATTTTTTTGTGAATTTTTTTTTCCGTTTCGGTAGTGACGAAAAGTGACGAGTGACGAAAACAGAAAAAAAATTGTTCCCCCAAAAACCTGTTAGGAGCACGTTTCAGGCAATTAAAGCTGATTGGTAGTGATTTTTTTGTGAATTTTTTTTCCGTTTCGGTAGTGACGAAAAGTGACGAGTGACGAAAACAGAAAAAAAAATTGTTCCCCCAAAAACCTGTTAGGAGCACGTTTCAGGCAATTTAAAGCTGATTGGTAGTGATTTTTTTGTGAATTTTTTTTTCCCGTTTCGGTAGTGACGAAAAGTGACGAGTGACGAAAACAGAAAAAAAATTGTTCCCCCAAAAACCTGTTAGGAGCACGTTTCAGGCAATTAAAGCTGATTGGTAGTGATTTTTTTTGTGAATTTTTTTTTCCGTTTCGGTGGTGACGAAAAGTGACGAGTGACGAAAACAGAAAAAAAAATGGTTCCCCCAAAAACCTGTTAGGAGCACGTTTCAGGCAATTTAAAGCTGATTGGTAGTGATTTTTTTGTGAATTTTTTTTTCCGTTTCGGTAGTGACGAAAAGTGACGAGTGACGAAAACAGAAAAAAAATTGATCCCCCAAAAACCTGTTAGGAGCACGTTTCAGGCAATTTAAAGCTGATTGGTAGTGATTTTTTGGGATTTTTTTTCCCGTTTCGGTAGTGACGAAAAGTGACGAGTGACGAAAACAGAAAAAAAATGTTCCCCCAAAAACCTGTTAGGAGCACGTTTCAGGCAATTTAAAGCTGATTGGTAGTGATTTTTTTGTGAATTTTTTTTTCCGTTTCGGTAGTGACGAAAAGTGACGAGTGACGAAAACAGAAAAAAAATTGTTCCCCCAAAAACCTGTTAGGAGCACGTTTCAGGCAATTAAAGCTGATTGGTAGTGATTTTTTTTGTGAATTTTTTTTTCCGTTTCGGTAGTGACGAAAAGTGACGAGTGACGAAAACAGAAAAAAAATTGTTCCCCCAAAAACCTGTTAGGAGCACGTTTCAGGCAATTTAAAGCTGATTGGTAGTGATTTTTTTGTGAATTTTTTTTCCCGTTTCGGTAGTGACGAAAAGTGACGAGTGACGAAAACAGAAAAAAAATTGTTCCCCAAAAACCTGTTAGGAGCACGTTTCAGGCAATTTAAAGCTGATTGGTAGTGATTTTTTTGTGATTTTTTTTTCCGTTTCGGTAGTGACGAAAAGTGACGAGTGACGAAAACAGAAAAAAAATTGTTCCCCCAAAAACCTGTTAGGAGCACGTTTCAGGCAATTTAAAGCTGATTGGTAGTGATTTTTTTGTGAATTTTTTTTCCCGTTTCGGTAGTGACGAAAAGTGACGAGTGACGAAAACAGAAAAAAAATTGTTCCCCCAAAAACCTGTTAGGAGCACGTTTCAGGCAATTTAAAGCTGATTGGTAGTGATTTTTTTGTGATTTTTTTTTTCCGTTTCGGTAGTGACGAAAAGTGACGAGTGACGAAAACAGAAAAAAAATGTTCCCCCAAAAACCTGTTAGGAGCACGTTTCAGGCAATTTAAAGCTGATTGGTAGTGATTTTTTTGTGAATTTTTTTTCCCGTTTCGGTAGTGACGAAAAGTGACGAGTGACGAAAACAGAAAAAAAATTGTTCCCCAAAAACCTGTTAGGAGCACGTTTCAGGCAATTTAAAGCTGATTGGTAGTGATTTTTTTGTGATTTTTTTTTTCCGTTTCGGTAGTGACGAAAAGTGACGAGTGACGAAAACAGAAAAAAAATTGTTCCCCCAAAAACCTGTTAGGAGCACGTTTCAGGCAATTTAAAGCTGATTGGTAGTGATTTTTTTGTGAATTTTTTTTCCCGTTTCGGTAGTGACGAAAAGTGACGAGTGACGAAAACAGAAAAAAAATTGTTCCCCCAAAAACCTGTTAGGAGCACGTTTCAGGCAATTAAAGCTGATTGGTAGTGATTTTTTTTGTGAATTTTTTTTTCCGTTTCGGTGGTGACGAAAAGTGACGAGTGACGAAAACAGAAAAAAAATGGTTCCCCCAAAAACCTGTTAGGAGCACGTTTCAGGCAATTTAAAGCTGATTGGTAGTGATTTTTTTGTGAATTTTTTTTTCCGTTTCGGTAGTGACGAAAAGTGACGAGTGACGAAAACAGAAAAAAAATTGATCCCCCAAAAACCTGTTAGGAGCACGTTTCAGGCAATTTAAAGCTGATTGGTAGTGATTTTTTGGGGATTTTTTTTCCCCGTTTCGGTAGTGACGAAAAGTGACGAGTGACGAAAACAGAAAAAAAATGTTCCCCCAAAAACCTGTTAGGAGCACGTTTCAGGCAATTTAAAGCTGATTGGTAGTGATTTTTTTGTGAATTTTTTTTTCCGTTTCGGTAGTGACGAAAAGTGACGAGTGACGAAAACAGAAAAAAAATTGTTCCCCCAAAAACCTGTTAGGAGCACGTTTCAGGCAATTAAAGCTGATTGGTAGTGATTTTTTTTGTGAATTTTTTTTTCCGTTTCGGTAGTGACGAAAAGTGACGAGTGACGAAAACAGAAAAAAAATTGTTCCCCCAAAAACCTGTTAGGAGCACGTTTCAGGCAATTTAAAGCTGATTGGTAGTGATTTTTTTGTGAATTTTTTTTCCCGTTTCGGTAGTGACGAAAAGTGACGAGTGACGAAAACAGAAAAAAAATTGTTCCCCAAAAACCTGTTAGGAGCACGTTTCAGGCAATTTAAAGCTGATTGGTAGTGATTTTTTTGTGATTTTTTTTTTCCGTTTCGGTAGTGACGAAAAGTGACGAGTGACGAAAACAGAAAAAAAATTGTTCCCCCAAAAACCTGTTAGGAGCACGTTTCAGGCAATTTAAAGCTGATTGGTAGTGATTTTTTTGTGAATTTTTTTTCCCGTTTCGGTAGTGACGAAAAGTGACGAGTGACGAAAACAGAAAAAAAATTGTTCCCCCAAAAACCTGTTAGGAGCACGTTTCAGGCAATTTAAAGCTGATTGGTAGTGATTTTTTTGTGATTTTTTTTTTCCGTTTCGGTAGTGACGAAAAGTGACGAGTGACGAAAACAGAAAAAAAAATGTTCCCCCAAAAACCTGTTAGGAGCACGTTTCAGGCAATTTAAAGCTGATTGGTAGTGATTTTTTTGTGATTTTTTTTTTTCGTTTCGGTAGTGACAACTAGTGACGAGTGACGAAAACAGAAAAAAAATTGTTCCCCCAAAAACCTGTTAGGAGCACGTTTCAGGCAATTTAAAGCTGATTGGTAGTGATTTTTTTGTGATTTTTTTTTTCCGTTTCGGTAGTGACAAAGTGACGAGTGACGAAAACAGAAAAAAAATTGTTCCCCCAAAAACCTGTTAGGAGCACGTTTCAGGCAATTTAAAGCTGATTGGTAGTGATTTTTTTGTGATTTTTTTTTTTCGTTTCGGTAGTGACAACTAGTGACGAGTGACGAAAACAGAAAAAAAATTGTTCCCCCAAAAACCTGTTAGGAGCACGTTTCAGGCAATTTAAAGCTGATTGGTAGTGATTTTTTTGTGAATTTTTTTTTCCGTTTCGGTAGTGACAAAGTGACGAGTGACGAAAACAGAAAAAAAATTGTTCCCCCAAAAACCTGTTAGGAGCACGTTTCAGGCAATTTAAAGCTGATTGGTAGTGATTTTTTTGTGATTTTTCTTTTTCGTTTCGGTAGTGACGAAAAGTGACGAGTGACGAAAACAGAAAAAAAAATGTTCCCCCAAAAACCTGTTAGGAGCACGTTTCAGGCAATTAAAAGCTGATTGGTAGTGATTTTTTGGTGAATTTTTTTTTCCGTTTCGGTAGTGACAAAGTGACGAGTGACGAAAACAGAAAAAAAATTGTTCCCCCAAAAACCTGTTAGGAGCACGTTTCAGGCAATTTAAAGCTGATTGGTAGTGATTTTTTTGTGATTTTTTTTTTCCGTTTCGGTAGTGACGAAAAGTGACGAGTGACGAAAACAGAAAAAAAAATGTTCCCCCAAAAACCTGTTAGGAGCACGTTTCAGGCAATTTAAAGCTGATTGGTAGTGATTTTTTTGTGAATTTTTTTTTCCGTTTCGGTAGTGACGAAAAGTGACGAGTGACGAAAACAGAAAAAGAATTGTTCCCCCAAAAACCTGTTAGGAGCACGTTTCAGGCAATTTAAAGCTGATTGGTAGTGATTTTTTTGTGAATTTTTTTTTCCGTTTCGGTAGTGACGAAAAGTGACGAGTGACGAAAACAGAAAAAAAATTGTTCCCCCAAAAACCTGTTAGGAGCACGTTTCAGGCAATTAAAGCTGATTGGTAGTGATTTTTTTTGTGAATTTTTTTTTCCGTTTCGGTAGTGACGAAAAGTGACGAGTGACGAAAACAGAAAAAAAATTGTTCCCCCAAAAACCTGTTAGGAGCACGTTTCAGGCAATTTAAAGCTGATTGGTAGTGATTTTTTTGTGAATTTTTTTTCCCGTTTCGGTAGTGACGAAAAGTGACGAGTGACGAAAACAGAAAAAAAATTGTTCCCCAAAAACCTGTTAGGAGCACGTTTCAGGCAATTTAAAGCTGATTGGTAGTGATTTTTTTGTGATTTTTTTTTTCCGTTTCGGTAGTGACGAAAAGTGACGAGTGACGAAAACAGAAAAAAAATTGTTCCCCCAAAAACCTGTTAGGAGCACGTTTCAGGCAATTTAAAGCTGATTGGTAGTGATTTTTTTGTGAATTTTTTTTCCCGTTTCGGTAGTGACGAAAAGTGACGAGTGACGAAAACAGAAAAAAAATTGTTCCCCCAAAAACCTGTTAGGAGCACGTTTCAGGCAATTTAAAGCTGATTGGTAGTGATTTTTTTGTGATTTTTTTTTTCCGTTTCGGTAGTGACGAAAAGTGACGAGTGACGAAAACAGAAAAAAAAATGTTCCCCCAAAAACCTGTTAGGAGCACGTTTCAGGCAATTTAAAGCTGATTGGTAGTGATTTTTTTGTGAATTTTTTTTCCCGTTTCGGTAGTGACGAAAAGTGACGAGTGACGAAAACAGAAAAAAAATTGTTCCCCAAAAACCTGTTAGGAGCACGTTTCAGGCAATTTAAAGCTGATTGGTAGTGATTTTTTTGTGATTTTTTTTTTCCGTTTCGGTAGTGACGAAAAGTGACGAGTGACGAAAACAGAAAAAAAATTGTTCCCCCAAAAACCTGTTAGGAGCACGTTTCAGGCAATTTAAAGCTGATTGGTAGTGATTTTTTTGTGAATTTTTTTTCCCGTTTCGGTAGTGACGAAAAGTGACGAGTGACGAAAACAGAAAAAAAATTGTTCCCCCAAAAACCTGTTAGGAGCACGTTTCAGGCAATTAAAGCTGATTGGTAGTGATTTTTTTTGTGAATTTTTTTTTCCGTTTCGGTGGTGACGAAAAGTGACGAGTGACGAAAACAGAAAAAAAATGGTTCCCCCAAAAACCTGTTAGGAGCACGTTTCAGGCAATTTAAAGCTGATTGGTAGTGATTTTTTTGTGAATTTTTTTTTCCGTTTCGGTAGTGACGAAAAGTGACGAGTGACGAAAACAGAAAAAAAATTGATCCCCCAAAAACCTGTTAGGAGCACGTTTCAGGCAATTTAAAGCTGATTGGTAGTGATTTTTTGGGGATTTTTTTTCCCCGTTTCGGTAGTGACGAAAAGTGACGAGTGACGAAAACAGAAAAAAAATGTTCCCCCAAAAACCTGTTAGGAGCACGTTTCAGGCAATTTAAAGCTGATTGGTAGTGATTTTTTTGTGAATTTTTTTTTCCGTTTCGGTAGTGACGAAAAGTGACGAGTGACGAAAACAGAAAAAAAATTGTTCCCCCAAAAACCTGTTAGGAGCACGTTTCAGGCAATTTAAAGCTGATTGGTAGTGATTTTTTTGTGAATTTTTTTTCCCGTTTCGGTAGTGACGAAAAGTGACGAGTGACGAAAACAGAAAAAAAATTGTTCCCCAAAAACCTGTTAGGAGCACGTTTCAGGCAATTTAAAGCTGATTGGTAGTGATTTTTTTGTGATTTTTTTTTTCCGTTTCGGTAGTGACGAAAAGTGACGAGTGACGAAAACAGAAAAAAAATTGTTCCCCCAAAAACCTGTTAGGAGCACGTTTCAGGCAATTTAAAGCTGATTGGTAGTGATTTTTTTGTGAATTTTTTTTCCCGTTTCGGTAGTGACGAAAAGTGACGAGTGACGAAAACAGAAAAAAAATTGTTCCCCCAAAAACCTGTTAGGAGCACGTTTCAGGCAATTTAAAGCTGATTGGTAGTGATTTTTTTGTGATTTTTTTTTTCCGTTTCGGTAGTGACGAAAAGTGACGAGTGACGAAAACAGAAAAAAAAATGTTCCCCCAAAAACCTGTTAGGAGCACGTTTCAGGCAATTTAAAGCTGATTGGTAGTGATTTTTTTGTGATTTTTTTTTTTCGTTTCGGTAGTGACAACTAGTGACGAGTGACGAAAACAGAAAAAAAATTGTTCCCCCAAAAACCTGTTAGGAGCACGTTTCAGGCAATTTAAAGCTGATTGGTAGTGATTTTTTTGTGATTTTTTTTTTCCGTTTCGGTAGTGACAAAGTGACGAGTGACGAAAACAGAAAAAAAATTGTTCCCCCAAAAACCTGTTAGGAGCACGTTTCAGGCAATTTAAAGCTGATTGGTAGTGATTTTTTTGTGATTTTTTTTTTTCGTTTCGGTAGTGACAACTAGTGACGAGTGACGAAAACAGAAAAAAAATTGTTCCCCCAAAAACCTGTTAGGAGCACGTTTCAGGCAATTTAAAGCTGATTGGTAGTGATTTTTTTGTGAATTTTTTTTTCCGTTTCGGTAGTGACAAAGTGACGAGTGACGAAAACAGAAAAAAAATTGTTCCCCCAAAAACCTGTTAGGAGCACGTTTCAGGCAATTTAAAGCTGATTGGTAGTGATTTTTTTGTGATTTTTCTTTTTCGTTTCGGTAGTGACGAAAAGTGACGAGTGACGAAAACAGAAAAAAAAATGTTCCCCCAAAAACCTGTTAGGAGCACGTTTCAGGCAATTAAAAGCTGATTGGTAGTGATTTTTTGGTGAATTTTTTTTTCCGTTTCGGTAGTGACAAAGTGACGAGTGACGAAAACAGAAAAAAAATTGTTCCCCCAAAAACCTGTTAGGAGCACGTTTCAGGCAATTTAAAGCTGATTGGTAGTGATTTTTTTGTGATTTTTTTTTTCCGTTTCGGTAGTGACGAAAAGTGACGAGTGACGAAAACAGAAAAAAAAATGTTCCCCCAAAAACCTGTTAGGAGCACGTTTCAGGCAATTTAAAGCTGATTGGTAGTGATTTTTTTGTGAATTTTTTTTTCCGTTTCGGTAGTGACGAAAAGTGACGAGTGACGAAAACAGAAAAAGAATTGTTCCCCCAAAAACCTGTTAGGAGCACGTTTCAGGCAATTTAAAGCTGATTGGTAGTGATTTTTTTGTGATTTTTTTTTTTCGTTTCGATAGTGACGAAAAGTGACGAGTGACGAAAACAGAAAAAAAAATGTTCCCCCAAAAACCTGTTAGGAGCACGTTTCAGGCAATTTAAAGCTGATTGGTAGTGATTTTTTTGTGATTTTTTTTTTCCGTTTCGGTAGTGACGAAAAGTGACGAGTGACGAAAACAGAAAAAAAAATGTTCCCCCAAAGACCTGTTAGGAGCACGTTTCAGGCAATTTAAAGCTGATTGGTAGTGATTTTTTTGTGAATTTTTTTTTCCGTTTCGGTAGTGACGAAAAGTGACGAGTGACGAAAACAGAAAAAAAATTGTTCCCCCAAAAACCTGTTAGGAGCACGTTTCAGGCAATTTAAAGCTGATTGGTAGTGATTTTTTTGTGAATTTTCTTTTCCGTTTCGGTAGTGACGAAAAGTGACGAGTGACGAAAACAGAAAAAAAATTGTTCCCCCAAAAACCTGTTAGGAGCACGTTTCAGGCAATTTAAAGCTGATTGGTAGTGATTTTTTTGTGAATTTTCTTTTCCGTTTCGGTAGTGACGAAAAGTGACGAGTGACGAAAACAGAAAAAAAATTGTTCCCCCAAAAACCTGTTAGGAGCACGTTTCAAAATGTGTGCAAATCTGTGTCATAAAGGCTTCCTCTAGGCTAGAGTCAAAGGGTCAGGCTATCTAATACAGACACTTATCTGGACTCTTTATCAATCACAACATCTGGTGTATTAGCTGTTAACGATGTAAAGATGTCTGAGTTATCACAGAGATGGAACATGGATGAAATGACACACGAATGTTTCAAATACAGTAATAGCACCCATACAATCATAAAATGACAAATCAATATTTGACAGTCCAATATTGACATGCATGTTTTGTTTATAATCTCTTACTTGGCCATATTGCCAATTAGCTTATGGGCTTTATCAGCACTGGTGAGATGCAGTGGTGGACATTCACTTGAGTACTGTACGTTTTTTTTAGTACCTGTACTTTCAGTGGTATAAAGTAACTAAGTACATTTACTCAAGTAGGCTACTGTACTCAAGTAGAATTTTGAGGTAGTTTTACTTTCACAACGCGACGTGTTGTGAGCTTGTAGATACAGTATTTTCAATTGATTTTTTTCATGTGATAACATAAAAAATGATTTCAGTCTCATGTTAAAATGTGTCTACCCCCAAATAAATCTATTGAAAATAGCAGATCTACAAGCTCACAACGCGTTGTGATGTGTTGTGAGCTTGTAGATCTGCTATTTTCAATTCTTTTATCTGATAACACAATAAATTATTTCAGTCTCATGTTAAAATGTGAGCCCCCCCCTGAGTGTGTGTGTGTGTGTGTGTGTGTGTGTGTGTGTGTGTGTGTGTGTGTGTGTGGCTCACCTGCTGACGTTTCTGTTTGAGAGAGTTGATCCTTCTGCCGTTTTCCTCTCACATTAATCACATTAATGTATTTTTGTCAATAAAACACTGGTAGAATGTTGCGTGAAACCCAGCGTCCTCAGGAGGCTTGTAAGAACCCATATCCACACAATGTTGATGTTTATATAAGTAACGTTGGTGCACGTTCTGTAGTAGCCCTGAAACATTCAACCAGGTGTTTGCACTTTATCCATTAACGGCCCGTACATCTACATAAACATTCATATTTCATATTTAAAATGCTTACCCATGGCCATGGATGTTACAATTATGTACGGGCCCAGAGAAGTACCTGTATCTTCCGTATTGTTCAATAAAAAACCTGTTAATTCGATCGGTGGCCATTTTCACCATATCCTTTCAACGACGCGACCCTATCGGATGGGAGGTGTATTGCACTCTGATACATTATAAATCTATGAGAAAATGGCCACCGATCGGTTAAGAATACTCTTTATTGAACAATACGGAATATACGGGTATTTCTGCGGGACCATACAGATTCGTAACATCAATGGCCATGCGGTAAGCACTTTATATTTGAAATCTGAACGTTTATGTAGATGTACGGCCCGTACATTTCTGGACAGACATAAGATTCATATAGCATAGTTTCGAGTCCTTTTGACGTGCTTTTGAAGGATATTTTCTTTGTTTTGATTTATTTTCTTCGGACGTTACCGTGGTCCGTTGCTATGGCTGTTGTTGCAGGAAATTATAGAAATAAAGAGGCGACCCCATTGGTTGTAACGGGAATCACGTGCCAAAAACCGCACCACCCCTTTGAAAGTATTACTACACTGCTAAGAAAATAGTACCGACTTTTAAACACTGATTATAAAAATACTGCGCCAAATCAGATGGCGGTAACTTTATTTCTTACTTACTACCAATAGATCTTTTTTAAGAAGCAGAGATTATCTAGATCCACTTGATGGGAACGAAACTGAACAAAAAGGGCCTAGACAATATGGCCTAAAAGGGAAGCATTGGCTTTACAACATTTTGACGTTTATGGGGGCGGTAATCTGAGTTCCCAGAAGTTTTCGCCAGCTCTGGCGAGGAACTTCTGGGCCAGAGCCCTGGTATTTGTGGGCGGGATGTAACTTACGCTCAGAATGTGAGCGGACACGCCTCTTACCGGTCTGAGAGCTGTGCAACTCGTCTAAAAAGTCCGACGAGAGGCAAACAGCAGTACACAACAATGGCGGCCGAAATTTCTCAAGGGGAAATTGCTTCCCGTCGATCCTATTTAGATGCAACACCCACTGCATGTGGATCCCGCCCCCTTTTCTTCATTGGCTGTTGATTTGAATCAGAACTCAGTGGCCGCGCCCCTGTTGTCCAAGATCCAAGCCGAAGACTCCCAGACTATGGGGGCGGTAGTACCCCCGTTGTTATCTATACTGACCATAACCCCCTGACTTTCCTGAATTCTCTGCAGTGTCCAAACCAGAGGTTGATAAGGTGGTCACTGTTCCTGCAGTCCTATACCTTGGACATCCGTCATGTTAAAGGGACGGAGAACGTGGTGGCCGATGTGTTATCACGGGCTCCTCATGACTGAGGCCTTAACTGTCTCGGTAGGTAGGTCCTCCTCTTGCCTCTGTCTTTCACCCCTTAAATGCTTCCTTAAGTTGGAACCGGTTGCTGGGGTGGAGGTCTGTGACAGGGTGCGGGCGGCCATTGGAGTAGAGGTTTGGTATAGTAGATAGGTAGTATATTTAAAGTAAATTGGATACCGGTGATCCCTTTGGGACCCCGTCTTTAAGGGGGGGGGGGGGTGACGGTTCCCTGTATTGTATTATAGTATGATAATGTTATGTCACTCTTAGGTTATATGCTTATGGTTTAAAGTTGTTTTGCATTCATTTGTGTTTCTCATTGGTTCCAATAGGACTTGGGGAGCAGTGAGATGTTGGCAATCAGCCAAATTGGCGTGCACCTGGGCCCGGGTGTCCACGCCCTATAAAAGCCTGCCTCCCCAGTCCTCTTTCTCTCCTTCAGTTCAGTTGCTTTTGCTCCTCAACCAACCTACACCTCCTTGTTTCCACCTTATGTTCACACATTCAACACTCACACACTACACAATCCACTCATGCATACACGCATTACACTACTGACTTTACGGATTTCCACACCTCATCTGTTCATTTATGATCTATTTGTTCATTTTGGTTATTTAATTTAATAAACACTATATTCTTTGCGTCTCCCCTGTATTTTTGTAGTGTCCCCTGGCCCCCCTAGGCCAGGGTCATAACAATATCATGTACAGTATACATTTGCTGCTACTGTATGCTCACGCATCTTTATATCTTACCCCAGATCATTTGTTTGTGTCTTTGATTGATCTCTCTCTTCTTCTTCTTCTACCCTTTCATTTTTGGAAATAAAAACGACAGAACTTGCAAAAAATCTAATTCCACCCACTTTTTTATTTCTGTAGTGTAAACCTATTATGTGACAATACAGACGATTCTGATTCTGATTCACATCACAATTTAATAATGTAATACAACTTAATAATGATCATAGCTATTTCATTAAGTGTAACAATTACTGTCATAATTCATAAAACATACATGCAAAGTATTTTTGCCTCAGTTAACTGGTATTAAATAAGAAAGGTAATGAAATGGTGCCCAATTCATTGAGCATGTAATAGCACACAGCACAATGACATCAAATCATGATATAAATACTAAACTTCTGGAGAAACAGTCCTACCTTATACAATCAATATGGTTTGTCATTTTAATATAAATAAATAACACAACAATAATTTGGAATACCTTTAAGTAAAAGAAGAAAGAAAAAAAGGTACTGTTAACACTAAACTGATTGTATTAATGTTTTAAAATAAGAAAAGCAAAAGAGATGGAGAATGACTCCAGAAGATGCGTCCTAATGGAAACTTCTACTGACAGGAGCATTATAAATCTCCATGATAGTTTTGCTTGTCTATCCAACTCCCTGACAACATGCAGCCGTTTAATTTGATCCTCCCAATGAGCTGATTTATAGTGGAACGTTTTTTTCTCCCCCTTGGTGTGAACAGTGTTGGGACTAACGTGTTACAAGTAACGCGTTACTGTAACGCCATTATTATTTTCAGTAACTAGTACTCTAACGCATTCTTTTTTTAATTCAGTAACTCAGTTACCGTTACAACATGGTGCGTTACTCCGTTATTTTTTATATAATATTTATATATACAGCGAGGCGAACAGTGACTGAGAATTGTACTTAAGTACAGTACTTGAGTAAATGTACTTATTTACTTTACACCAGTCTTTGTCACAGGCGGAGACGCGCTGTGAGGTGAGCGGCTTTGCAAGCTCTCTCTCTCTCTCTCGCTCGCTCGCTCTTTCTTTCTCTCTCTCTTAACAGCGTGTGTGTATTTCTGGGACTAGGAATACCACGATAACGCAATGGTGACTATGAACCACGTACCCAAACCCGTTGGAGGCTGCTTTTCCCAAGCTGAAATCTGCACTTAAACTGCAAGGCTTCATGGCTGTGTTGTTGAACACACACAGTTTAACGTCGGGAAAGTTACACGACTCACTCGCCCAGGTGGTGTCAATAATAGGCTACTAATCACCGTAATCGTAACAAAATTCAGAATCACAGCGCTGCCTGTTTCGGATTCCGCATGTTAAAGTATATTAATTCATTTGTTCGTCTATTTATTAACTGCTATTGCAGTCTTACCCTGCGGTATCACCGTAATCGTAACAAAATTCAGAATCACAGCGCTGCCTGTTTCGAATTCCGCATGTTAAAGTATATTAATTCATTTGTTCGTCTATTTATTAACTGCTACTGCAGTCTTACCCTGCGGTATCACCGTAATCGTAACAAAATTCAGAATCACAGCGCTGCCTTTTTTAGATAATTGAAATAATGTCATGCACATTTTCCAGTGCATAGCCTACTGCAGGCCTTGTTGACTAGATTTAGAAGAGATTTTGAAGCTCTTGCTCCTGAAATGATCGATTATTTCTAAGGTGAAAAGCCATCATTTAACATGCAAGTCAATTGGTGAGAAGCAAAGATTGCCAGCAAATGGTAATGTAGGTAATTAATGTATTTGTGCAAGATGACCCTGCTACTGTATATAAAATGTGTATATTACTCGTTCATCATGGTTCATGTTCAAATAGCTCAATCCAAAATATAATGCTGTAGGCCTAAGTGTTAGGCTGTATTTACGCACCTGCTTGTAATTAATGCTTAAACATAATTATGACCGGTATTTTTATCAGATGTCTGATCAATTTGAATCATTCCGGACATTGGGACCAGCAGATTACAATCCTATAGCGTGACCCCTAGTATAGACCACATTGCTTAGCGCAGAGTTCAGTGATGCAAAAGCAGGTCAAGTTGCTCAACAGATTGTATTATTCTCCAATGCAATAACAGTACTGAAATGAAGGCTATAAGGGCAATAATGGGAGCCCTTTTTTTTTTTTTAAGTAACTAAAAAGTTACTTTTCACAGTAACGCATTACCTTTTGGTGTAAGTAACTAGTAAAGTAACTGAGTTACTTTTAAATGAAGTAACTAGTAATGGTAACTAGTTACTGTTTTTTAGTAACTAGCAAAACACTGGGTGTGAATGCACTGATATCTTTTTAGAGCACTTAAGTGACTGAAAATCTTCTCACACTGTTAACACTGTGACAAGAGTTTATTCCAGAGTGGATGCGCTGGTGTCTCTTCATGTCATTTAACTGTCTGAAACTGTTGTGACAATGTTTACAATGGAAAGTTTTTCTCTAGTGTGGATACGCTGGTGTGTCTCAAGAGTACTTGACCAGCTGAAACTCTTGTCGCATTGTTTACAATGGAAAGGTTTTTCTCCAGTGTGGGTGCGCTGGTGTGTCTTCAGATGACTTGACTGAAAGAAACTCTTGTGACAATGTTTACAATTGAAAGGTTTTTCTCCAGTGTGGACACGCTCGTGTGTCTTCAGATCATATGACCGAATGAAACTCTTGTCACAATGTTTACAATGGAAAGGTTTTTCTCCAGTGTGGATACGCTGGTGTTTCTTTAGGTCACCTGAACAACTGAAACTCAGGTCACAATGTTTACAATGGAAAGGCTTTTCTCCAGTGTGGACACTCTGGTGTGTCTTCAGATGACCTGACTGAAAGAAACTCTTGTCACAATGTTTACAATGGAAAGGTTTTTCTCCAGTGTGGACACGCTGGTGTGTCTTCAGGTGAACTGACCGACTGAAACTCTTGTCACAATATTTACAGTGGAAAGGTTTTTCTCCAGTGTGAACACGCTGGTGTTTCTTTAGGTCACCTGAACAACTGAAACTCTTGTTACAATGCTTACAGTGGAAAGGTTTTTCTCCAGTGTGAACACGCTGGTGTGTCTTCAGGGAACCTGACTCACTGAAACTCTTATCACACTGTTTACAGTGGAAAGGTTTTTCTCCAGTGTGGACACGCTGGTGTCGCTTCAGGTTAGATGAACGGCTGAAACTCTTGTTACACAGTTTACAGAGGAAAGGTTTTTCTCCAGTGTGGACACCTCCACTTGTCTCCCCCCAATCATCACTGTCTTCAGTGACTTCAGTGTCAGATTCAAGTTCAACTTCAACTTCAGAGCAGTGTGAAGAGATGTGTTCATCATCAACTTCACTTTTCACTGCTAGTAATGTCAACATTGATCCATCAGTCACCTCTGGTCTTTGAAGTATCTCCTCCTGTTCCTCTTTAATGTGTGGAGGCCCTGGTTCCTCCTGGAGCAGACTGGGGCTCCTCTTCTGTTCAGGAGAATCCTCCTCTTTACTCACAAACATGTGCAGGATGGCTAGGAGCAGAAAAATAACATGATAGTGAACACCTAAAATGTATATCTATTGTTCTATCGTCCATGTACATAGCTATTACCTACTAAGACTGACAAAACAGTTACTAAATAAGTACAGGTTGTTACAGGTGGTTCTGGAAACTCTAAAGCAGGCTCAAAAGTGTTAGCAAGATTATAGCAGCATACATATTTTTAAAAGCAACCTGAACCAATATATTTAGTTATATTACCCAACAAATGAATTACGGTGATAGAACAAATATTCAATTTGAATCATTAAAGATTTTTGTGTTATCCTTTTAGCCTAAATGTTTTACTGTACCTCCATGCTGTTAACCTTGTTTGACTGATAACGTATTAAATCAATCAATCAATATGTGAGCTCTGATTTGGGAGTAAGTGAGGCTGTAGGCCAAGCTATATACAACTGGATTTTCTGCATATACAGTATGTATGTATGTCACCTCCAAAGTAGACCAATCATAGCTCATGCCACTAAGTGCATGACGTTATGAAACAGAAGCACCTCCAAACACAAAAGCTTGACATGTCTGGTGAAAGTTAACTCACTGAGTGCCAGGATTGCCAGAATTATTTCAGAATTGATTCTGAAAAGTGCCAGAGTTTTTTTCACAGAAAACAAAAAGTGCTTAGGAAGAGAGATATAGCCTTTTTTAGTTCTAAGTTAAACAAGGAGTGGATGGAGCTGCACATCTTCAGGTAATGATATCTTGGGTTCTGAACTTTAAAAAAAAAAAAAATAAAAAAATAATCTTTTCAATGTTTTCAATTTTTTCAAAAACACGTCAAACACGTTAATGGCACGTTGCGCAATAGCGGTAAAACACGTGAAACACGTTAATGGCACTCAGTGAGTTAATGGGTCGTAGTTTAAAATGTATGTACACTTATTTTCATGACCAGGCCCTGTACAGTATGTCTAGAAATTAGTCTGTGAATCTGTCTGTGTCTGGGACTAAATTCACAAACCACTGTACCGATCAGCGCCACATTTCTTTAACAGGCAGACCCATATTGCAGACTGCACACCATTCAGACAAATCATCATATATAATTCACAATTCACCAGACGATCAGCGCCACATTTCTTGTGCATGCTGCCAATAGGTCAAGCAAGTTTTTTTCCACATCTAATAGAATGAGCTGCAAGTCATGGTCATTATATTATTCCGTTTTTTTTACATAATTACTAAAGTGCAGACTGTTTGCTTTCAAGTGACGAGCCATGCACTGAAATCTCCTTTATAGACCAGCTGAAATGGCTTTTTGCAACCATATCTTAACGTAATACCCAGTGAAACAGAAGTTGGGTGTCTCTGAGCCAATCACAGATGAGTTTTCGAGCTCAATATTTATAACAGTCACACAGCGAACATATGTGATTTAAAGTATGTGATCTATGCTTTGGTCTACGGCCACTCTGTAGAAAAATGTACAATTTGTTGCAGTTTTCCTTTTGTATTGCATTTGTGAAAAAGAGGACGTGCTTTTGGATATTGTAATGAGAATAAAACATGTTAAAAAGGAATATTGGGTGATATTTAATGAAGGCTATGAATATCCAGATATTATCATTGTCATTATATTTTTTGCCGAGATTATCGTATAGTGACAATACTTACTGAGGTGTGAGTGGTCTTCAGGTTCCTCCTGTTTAATAGAAATGTCCCTGGCTGAGTCTGGAGAGTTCATCTTCACCTGCAGTCTGGACTCCACACACTGGTCTGAAATGAAGCAATTGAATAAGGACTTTAATAACTTGAGACCGAGTGGTGTCAAGAATAACAATAATATTTTCAAAATGGCCTAAGCCCAACTCTCCAACGTATGAATCTTGGGTGCAAAGATTATAGGATTCACATTAGGGAATTATTCATGATTAACTTAACTCATTCAGTGCTATTGACGTGTAACACGTCCATTTTTTCCGAAGCCCAGAGTGCCAATGACGTGTAACATGTCCAAACAGTGTTTTCAGTGTTTACACTAGATGGCGCTGTTCCCCAACCTGTGATCTATCATTTCACTCTCAGGCACACAAAGAAACAGGAGATCACGTGATCGCAAAATCTCAGTCACCATTTGATTCCTTGTTATTCGATTTGGGAAAACGTCTGTATCTTGCCTCCCTTGTTCTCATCTGAACTCTGAATGTTTGGCCAGACATGTTAAATTAAACGGCCAAAAACTAGAGAATGGACGGTCGAAATGAGACGCTTTGATTTTTTTTGCGGAAGCACATTAAAAGGTAGGGTAAGTGATTTTCTTTGGTTAAAATAAAAGTTAAATAGCTCTATATTCTGATAGTACACATTGCTATAGAGTGTTTGTTCAGTAAAAGGAGTCTCCTTGTCTCTCCAGCTCTTTATAAAACAGAAAATGCATTTTCGTTTCAGTTTCATTTCCAATTGTATCCAATCAGGATAGAGAACTCAATCAGGATATAGATTAAACAAGTGAAATTGGAAGTGATGACACTAAGAAATGAGCAGGCAAAATTGGAACTGGAATACTATAAAAATGAAGCTTAAAAATGGGTACTTTCTCCTGATTGGCTGAGATTTTGACACCTACCGGAAAATGTATTTTCTGTTTATTAAAGAGCTGGAGAGACAGGGAGACTCCTGTTACTGAACAAACACTCTATAGCAATGTTTACTATCAGAATATAGTGCTTTAACCTTTTAACAAAATACTTTTTGTTTTAACCCAAAAATATCACTTACCCTACCTTTAAGACTACACATGGAAATGTGTCAAAAGATGGACTCCTGCGATGCACCAAGATATATTTTGTCATGATTGATGCATAGTAAAGAAATGATATTGCGACAGCTCTACAATAGAACAGAAACAATTTAAGAAAAAGAGAGAGAACATTAAACTTACTGAGGTGCGGGTGGTCTTCAGGTTCCTGTTTAATAGAAATGTCCCTGACTGAGTCTGGAGAGTTCATCTTCACCTGCAGTCTGGACTCCACACACTGGTCTGAAATGAAGGAATTGAATAAGGACTTTAGGGTTCCATGGTTCTACTTCCCCTAAAACATGATCATTGGGTATCAATATAATATAAGGAGATAGAATGTTTTTCCAAAACTTGTACAGTAAACTGTGGAGTGTCGCTAGGCAACCGCCTGTCAGGTAAGCACCTCAACAGGGAGAGTCAGTGGGGCAGCGACCCCAGCCGGGCTGCGTCATCGAGGGACGCTACCTGCCAATCCACCTATGGAATCAACCTGATTGTAGCGCACCTGCGTTTCCCAGCTGGGGAGCGCACCAGCACAACAAAAGCACCGTCTCTGCCTCAGTGTGGCCTGACTCTCCACGTTGACCAGACAGGTGCACAGGCGGTAAGCAAACCTCCCCACTCATTCTCCTCCTCATTATTTGGTGTGATAACTTGGAGTCTAATTGTAATATTTCTGTTCTAGGCAACATAGGATCCGACACTGACTTATGGAAATGTTCATGGACTGGAACCCCACGCAGTGGGCGCGAAGGAGAAACGCATGGACAATTATGACACAGAGCCACAAAGGACAAGAAGTTGTGTTTGTTTATTTAAAATGTCTTCACCTCCATGGCAGCAGGGGTTTCCCCCTTCCACTGTGACTTTTATTGAAATAAAACGCCCTGTGAGGCCTTCGAAAATACTGTCTCCGAGTGTTGGTCTGGTTCAGTCCTCACAAAACGTTAAAATATATTTGTATGTGGACACACCCACTAGTTCATTAAGTATACCTGGTTGGCACATGTGTCCGTTTTTTTTTCCTAACTACTTCCTAACTTCATATTAGGGGCTGTAGTCTGTTCTCACCAAGTGGGCCGAGTGGTCCGCTTCGTGGGGGGGCGACAAAAACTATGCCTAAACCTAACCTTAATCCTAATAAAATAATTTGAGACACATTTTAGATTAGATAAATAAACAACAGCGGGAGAGGGATTCAATCCAGAGGCGCTGGGATTGTAAATCCAATGTTTAACGTTGCACGCCACCGAACCATGTGGTTCCTACTGCATCACAGAAGGAGGCGTTGCCACGATTGGATAGGACAACGACACACGCTGACAGGACAGCCCATGGCTCTGCACAGTTGTTTACATAGGGTCTAGATTAGAACAGTGGTTCTAAAACTGAGGTACGGGGACCCCCAGGGGTCCTTGAGGGGGTTCCAGGGGAGCCCCAGCAAAATGTACAGCATCAAAATCAGTGCAACCAGTTTAAACCTATAATACGTAGGTGATCTGAAAATAGCAGATCTACAAGGTATTGTATAATGATGAATCCCGATGAGACATATTGGGCACTATTCACTAAGCTGTTAACGCACATATTTTTTACGTAAATGAATTTACACAACTTCCCATGTAAATAGTCTGATTCATTCATCTTTTTTGACGGTGAATTTTGCAGGAGGCACGCTCTTTCTCACGTCTGCTCGGAGGCAGACTTACATAGGACCAAAGCTTGTGTATGTCATTAGGATGCCTTATTCTTCATGAAAAATCAATTACAATAGTGCCAAACCTCATGTTGTGTGAACTTGTGTCCAACATTTGTCAACACATAAAAAAGAAAATATAGGCCGGGCCTATGTCACACGATCTATTGCTTGTATGCCTATTATAGACATTTTTTTTCTCCTTCTTTTCAGTATTTAGAGCTGAATCAATGTTCCCTTTGCGTGTTTGCCGTTTTTGTAAAATTGTGATTTAACAATAAACTTATGAAGTATACACACTATATAATTTGAAGAAATTAGGAGAAAACCTTTGTCAATTAAAGGTGAGTTTGGAGCTAAACTGTCAATTTGCAGCCCATGAAAGACAGGGAAACTATCACATTAACATTACTGTGGACAGAGTAAAGATCCTACTGCTTTACAAGATACGTTTACACCTCATTGCTTATTATGGAGATTAACCACAGTAATGCTATAAAACACTGATGTAACTATAGGGTTACAATGATAATAGTGACGTCAACAACAACATGCTTCAAAACAAAGTATATCAATGTCTTGCTGCTGCTGCTGTGGTGCTATAGCCTTATATCAAGACTCTCGTAGATGTATTTAATCTCTACGACAGTCTTACTTAGATTACCCTGGAATGCAAACTACTGTTTCAGATTAAAGTTTTTTTTTTTTACTTGGTCTGCTCTTTTTTCCCTCTACACCTATAGCCTCGCGCTGCAAGGCGTTGAGAGCTTGTAGATCTGCTATTTTTGGCAAATGTTCCCCTCAGAAAAGGAATTCTAGGGTTCAAGTGGTTAATGTAAAAAAAAAACGAAATCCTATCACACAAAGATTTGGCGGACCCCCTAGCCTATAGTAGCTCTGAGGACCCCCTAGGATTCCCGGACCCCCTGTTGAAGACCCCTGGCCTACACCATTGTGAGCTTGTAGATCTGCTATTTTCAAATGGCTGAAATGTAGGGCTGAAGTGGTTAATGTGTGTTCTGTAATAATAATCCAATCTAATACTCGGTAAGGCATGACTCTGTTTGTGTTTATGATCACTTCATAACAACCTAACAGCAATTATATTTGTTCCAAATTAAATGAGTTAATAAAGACAAAGATGGAACAAGACGTGATCCGTTCATCTTAAATGTTATAAATAGATGAAACAACATAATGAGTTGTTCTTTACCTGCTGTGTTTCAGTGGTTGAGCTGCTAACAAACGTCCTCCTGCTGCTTAACGACGACACTGTTTAGAAACGACACGTTTTACTTTTCTTTGTATTTTACTTTTATATAAATCTATGGTATTTTTAAGTGTCAACAACAGTCAGTCAACACACCATGTTGTTTTCACTACTGCATTGTGGGTATGTTCTTCTTCTGACAACACTTTGTCTAGACGCCAATTGGTGTATTGCTGCCCCCTACTGTTGGTCTCGGGTACTATCCATTGTTTATATACAGTAACAGTACTATGTGACCTTCCTGACCTGTAGACAAGAGAACATCCATCTAGGAGTAAAGCACTTCATCCAACTATTACATTTAATTTATCATATAAATACAAATAATTAATTAATTCATGATCAATCCCTATTGTGGGCATGTCATTATTTGCATAAGAACAAAACTTCCAAAGCTTAAAGAATGGTGAAAATAGCCAATCTACAAGCTCACGTGTCAATATGTGATGCATTTTCAGCTTGTAGATCAGCTACTTTCACTGTCTTGCGTGACACTTTTGTGCGTCAAAGTATAAAATAGGCCTAAAGTCATTGATTAGTTGATATATAGCCTATTTAAAACAATATACTGTATATAAAATATATTCTTGAGTTTTGGATTAATCAGGAAAGTAATCTATAGAATAATCGTGAAGAAAATCATGGATAATTAAAGCCCTACATCTATCACAGCTTTCATCAGTGCACATTGATGCTGCACAGGTCTGATCACGTCTCATAGAAATGCAGGATAGGCCTACAACATATACCAACCCATACCGTGTTACATGATACAACATTCACAACACCATGTATTAATCATGTGTTAACAATCATTTTCTAACCATGTAAATATATCACTATGTCTATGATAAATGCAGACTGTTTTGTATATTCAGACTGTGACACAGTAGAAATATCACAAGCTTTTTAGCAGCAGAAAGTGTTTATATTGATTGATTGAATACTTTAACAGTTTGCAAAAAAATCAGTACAGTTTAATACAAATACAATGCTAAAAGGATTGAACCCAAGAAAGCACTATGGCTTGTTTCCATTGGGGTCCTGTATTCAATTCATAGGAACATTTAATGACAGGAAAATATACAATACTATGCGAAAACATCATATAAATGAGTTGTAATAAAAAAAAAAAAAGTAAACAGATCTAGGGGGAGGGGGGGGGGGGGGGCATTTCTGGTTATAGGCTTGAAGTTTATTTAGAGGGGCCAGTTCTGAATTGCAGCCACCTGTAAGTGTAACACAAAAAGCCCTGGGGGCTCGTTTCCATTGTGGTCCTACTATGGAGCCCCATTGGGTGTGTAATGGAACACAGCGTGATTACATTAAATGGGATTGTCCATGATGGCCAGGTGTTTAGTCTTCAGCAGGATGAAGAACTCCTGACCATCATGGACAATCCCTCCCACCCCCTACATGACACTGTGGCAGGGCAGAAAAGCTCCTTTAGTTACACCCAAGTTACAAGAAGGAGCGCTATAGGAGATATTTCTGCCTGCAGCAATAAGACTGTACAACTCCACATCTGGTTGACCTGATCAGGCTGATCAGGCTGTTTAGGATGCATGGGGGATGTGGGATGCAAGCCATTGGACTCTTTAGCGTTTGGTCTATCATTTTTTTATATTGTAGGTTGACTATGCTTAGATGGATATTTTAGATATTTTTATTAATATAATGCATTTTTATTGATGTCTCTACTCTCTATGAGAGTTGCTGTAACACCTTAAATCACCTAAATCATAACATAAAAACTGTACAATTCTACCATATGAAATGTGTGGTTTACATGGTCATTCCTAGTATAAGTGGAAAAAAAACCAAAACAATTTGCAATACATGACTGCAGGGTCTGACTAATATTACGTACCCCCCCCCCAATACTTCTCCAAATGCCTCCTTGCCCTGCCTAGGAGGTACTGTTGCAAGTGGTAAATTGCAAATTTCTCTCAGTAAACAAAAACATCTACTGATGCACAAACTTAGACACATAATCAATGTTGTTTCCTGGCGTCACTTTGATTGATTGATTGAATACTTTATTTAGAAATTTGCAAAAAAAAGCACATGAAAGTACAGTTTAAATACAAGGTCAACTACATAGGATTGAACAGCCCATGAAAGCCTAATGGCTTGTTTCAAATGGGGACCCCATGTACTCAATTCATAGTGAAACACTGGGTGTTTCGGGTCTTGCAACCATAGACATATAAGGTAGACGCCTCCTCCGGCTCTGAGGCGTCTGTATCTCGGGCGCCATTTTGGAGAAGGCAAGCTTCCGGATTCTTGACCAATCACGTGCATCTTTTCCGGCGTTTGGCAGAATATAGTTGTATAAAAATATAACGGGATATTTTTACACAACTAGATTCTGACAAGTCCCGGAAAAGACGCGCTGTGATTGGCCAGTAGTCAGGAAGCTTGCCTTCTCCAAAATGGTGCCGCGATACAGGTCGCTCCAATGAACTGCAGAGGCCAATGAGGTATCTAGGTTTCTATATCTATGCTTGCAACAGACAACCTCCTCCAGGCGACCCGACCGAGGCTGATCAGATCCCACCCAAGTGGCATGCTACTGCCCCCAATGTCTCTTGAGGGTAGTTAGAGACAGTGCTAATTCGGGGGTTAGGGTTTAGCGTGGCAGGTGAGATGTTAGCAGCAAGTGTTGACACTAGGAGGCTCTGGGCACTGTGGGTTGACTCCGGGCCTCGCTCCTCCTTCGTCTGACCAAAAGTGGGCATTCACAATATACTTTTCAAATCCATTGCCTGTTGATCGTGTGTAAAACAATACAAAACATAAGTTTCTTAAATATAAATAAATACATAATTAAATTACAATTGGGTTCTAGGTTCCGGGCTCTAGGTGGCACCATATTAGGAAGTGTTCATCTCTTACTTTCAATGGTGTGACATCACGTTGTCTTTCTATTACTATACATCAATAACACCAAAATATAAATGTAATAGCGCAATATAATAAATAAAATGTGCTTTTGTTTTTAAACATTTAACACTTAAAACTATTTGTTGTGAGCTTTTGAAATAACAAAACAAGAGCTGGGATATGTGTCCAAAAGACGAGTCCTAATGGAAACTTCGGGACTGGTCTTCAAAATTGTGAATGCAGATTTGCCCGAAATGCCCCCTATACCCGCATATCTGTATAAATACCTCAAAAAGGTTAGTGACACCCACAGTCACGAAACTAGAAGGGGGCGTAAACAACAATCTGGTACCACCCACCCATAAAAAAACATGGGCAAATTCTCCTTCTACAGCACAGCCACCAAGGTATGGAATAGTCTAACACCATCCCTCAAAAAATGCAGTTCGCTGGGCTCATTCAAAACAGCCCTAAAAACTCATCTTTCTGGAGGCCAAAAGAGGAGCTAGTACCAGTTTCCCTGTAGACAGACGACCCCCCCTCCCCTTTTTTGGGCGGTGCAACCGCCCCTATATGTGAGGTTTGGACCCCCATCCATTTCACCCCCCCCAACCCTGCGCTGTGATTGGCCACCATTGTACCCCCCTAACCCTGCACCGTGATTGGCCACCATTGTACACTGGTTGACTCCATTCAGGACTGTGATTGGCTAGTGAAACACATGACACATGTGCAGTCCTATAAATAGGACTTAAAAAAAAACACATTTATGTTTTTTTTTAAGTGAATCACCCACTGTGATGACCACTGTGACCACACCGCCCACTTCACACTGGGTGTGATTTTTTGTATATACTTTGTATTTTTTTTCCTCTGTATTTTTATGTTGATTTTTGAACTGTTTAGTTGCTACTATATATGTCTATGAAATTAATTCAAGGACCCAAGGGACCCCAAACGGAAACAAGTCCGCAAGGACTTTTTTGGCCGGACCTTTTAGACATAAGGTATTATAAATGTAACTGTGTTGTTTTACATTCTTTTGCCTAATAAAAATTTCAATCAATCAATCAATGTTGACAAGAGCAGTATAAATATCCATGATATTTTTGATCGTCTATCCAACTCCCTGACAACATACAGCTGTTTAATTTGATCCTCCAAGTGAACTGATTTCAGAGCACTTAACTGACTGAAACTCTTCTATCACACTGTAAACATTGTGACAAGATTTGATGAGGACACGCTGGTGGACACGCTGGTGTTTCTTCAAGTCCTGTGACCGACTGAAACTCTTATCACTATGTTTACAGTGGGCAGGTTTTTCTCCAGTGTGGATACCCTGTTGTGTCTTCAGGTCACCTGACTGTCTGAAACTCTTATCACTATGTTTACAGTGGGCAGGTTTTTCTCCAGTGTGGCTACGCTGGTGTGTCTTCAGGTGACCTGACTGAGTGAAACTCTTGTCACAATGTTTACAGTGGAAAGGTTTTTCTCCAGTGTGGACACACTGGTGTGACTTCTGTGCACTTGAGTCACTGAAACTCTTGTCACAACATTTACAGTGGAAAGGTTTTTCTCCAGTGTGGACACGCTGGTGTCTATTCAGGTCAGCTGACAGACTGAAACTCTTGTCACACCATTTACAGTGGAAAGGTTTTTCTCCAGTGTGGACACGCTGGTGTCTATTCAGGTCAGCTGACAGACTGAAACTCTTGTCACACCATTTACAGTGGAAAGGCTTTTCTCCAGTGTGGATTAACTGGTGTCTTTTCAGATCGGTTGACCTAGTGAAACTCTTGTCACAATGTTTACAGTGGAATGGCTTTTCCACATTGAGGACACGCTGGTGTATCTTCTGTGACCTTGAGTCACTGAAACTCTTGTCACAATATTTACAGTGGAAAGGCTTCTCTCCAGTGTGGACATCCTGATGTATTTTCAGATTTGTTGAAATAGTGAGACTCTTGTCACAATGTTTACAGTGGAAAGGTTTTTCTCCAGTGTGGATACGCTGGTGTGTTTTAAGGTTATCTGACCGACTGAAACTCTTGTCACAATCTTTACAGTGGAAAGGTTTTTCTCCAGTGTGGATACGCTGGTGTTTCTTCAGGTCAGATGACCAAGTGAAACTCTTGTCACAATATTTACAGTGGAAAGGTTTTTCTCCAGTGTGGATACGCTGGTGTTTCTTCAGGTCAGATGACTGAATGAAACTCTTGTCACAATGTTGACAGTGGAAAGGTTTTTTTCCAGTGTGGACATACTGGTGTATCTTCAGACCAGATGTATCAATGAAGTTCTTGTTACAATATTCACACTGGTATGGCTTTTCTTCAATGTGGACACGCTCGTGTCTCTTCAGGTTACCGGAGCATCTAAAACTATTGCCACAATCTTTACAGAAGAAAGGCTTTTCCCCATTGTGGACACGCTGGTGTCTTTTCAGATTAGCTGACCAAGTGAAACTCTTGTCACAATGTTTACAGTGGAAAGGTTTTTCTCCAGTGTGGCCACGCTGGTGTGACTTCTGTGCACTTGAGTAACTGAAACTCTTGTCACAATATTTACAGTGGAAAGGTTTTTCTCCAGTGTGGACCCGCTGGTGTCTTTTGAGATCAGCTGACACACTAAAACACTTGTCACAATATTTACACTGGTAAGGTTTTTTTCCAGTGTGGACATACTGGTGTATCTTCAGACCAGATGAATCAATGAAGCTCTTGTTACAATATTCACACTGGTATGGCTTTTCTTCAATGTGGACACGCTCGTGTCTCTTTAGGTTACCGGAGCATCTAAAACTCTTGCCACAATCTTTACAGACGTAAGGCTTTTCCCCATTGTGGACACGCTGGTGTCTTTTCAGAGAAGCTGACCTAGTGAAACTCTTTTCACAATGTTTACAGTGGAAAGGTTTTTCTCCAGTGTGGCCACGCTGGTGTGACTTCTGTGCACTTGAGTCACGAAAACTCTTGTCACAATATTTACAGTGGAAAGGTTTTTCTCCAGTGTGGACACGCTGGTGTCTATTCAGGTCAGCTGACAGACTGAAACTCTTGTAACACCATTTACAGTGGAAAGGCTTTTCTCCAGTGTGGATTAACTGGTGTCTTTTCAGATCGTTTGACCTAGTGAAACTCTTGTCACAATGTTTACAGTGGAAAGGTTTGTCTTTAGTGTCGATACGCTGGAGTGTCTTCAGGGGACCTGACTCACTGAAATTCTTGTCACAACGTTTATCATCATTGTCTTCACTGGTCTCCTCCCAATCATCACTGTCTTCAGTGACTTCAGTGTCAGATTCAAGTTTAACTTCAACTTCAACTTCAGAGCAGTGTGAAGCGATGTCTTTATCATCATCTTCACTTTTCACTGCTAGTAATGTCAACATTGATCCATCAGGCTCCTCTGGTCTTTGAAGTATCTCCTCCTGTTCCTCTTTAATGTGAGGAGGCTCTGGTTCCTCCTGGAGCAGACTGGGGCTCCTCTTCTGTTCAGGAGAATCCTCCTCTTTACACACAACCATGTGCAGGATGGCTAGGAGCAGGAAAATAACATGATAGTGAACACCTATAATGTATATCTATTGTTCTATCTTCCATGTACATAGCTATTACCTACTAAGACTGACAAAACAGTTACTAAATAAGTACAGGTTGTTACAGGTGGTTCTGGAAACTCTAAAGCAGGCTCGGAAGTGTTAGCAAGATTATAGCAAAAATACATATTTTCAAAAGTAACCTGAATCAATATATTTAGTTATATTTAATTTGAATCATTAAAGCTTTTTGTGTTATCCTTTTAGCCTAAATGTTTTACTCTACCTCCATGCAGTTTACCTTGTTTGACTGATAAAGTATTAAATCAATCAATCAATTAATATGTGAGCTCTGATTTGGGAGTAAGTGAGGCTGTAGGCCAGGCTATATACAACTGGATTTGTCTGCATATACAGTATGTATGTATGTCACCTCCAAAGTAGACCAATCATAGCTCATGCCACTAAGTGCATGACGTTATGAAACAGAAGCACCTCCAAACACAAAAGCTTCACATGTCTGGTGAAAGTTAATGGGTCGTAGTTTAAAATGTATGTACACTTATTTTCATGACCAGGCCCTGTACAGTATGTCTAGAAATGAGTCTGTGAATCTGTCTGTGTGTCTGGGGCTAATTTCACAAACCACTGTACCGATCAGCGCCACATTTCTTGTGCATGCTGCCAATAGGTCAAGCAAGTCATGGTCATTATATTATTATTTTTTTACATATTATTAAAGTGCAGACTGTAAGCTTTCAAATGACGTGCCATGCACTGAAATCTGGAAATAGTTGAAGAAGATATACTTATTTGAATGTTGTTAACCACTTAAGGGACTACTTTACCCATTTTCAAGGCAGTGCTGAATCAAGTGTATGTTACTGCATTGTCTATTTCTCACCTCAAATGTTTTTGGAAACATTTAATGTACTGTTTATGACATAATCAACAAACGCACCATTTGGCCATATTCTTTGTTCAGATTGAGTGACACTGTCCTCTAGTATCTAGCATAGGCTGATGAATCATAGCTGTTTGAAAGACTACTTGACAAGTGTTTAATATAATAAGTTAAAATTGGTTAGTACCCACCGATTAGAAAACCCAGCTAATTGGCATGGTTAAAGTGTCCGCCCTGAGATTGGGAGGTCAGGGTTCAATACCCCGGCCGGGTCATACCAAAGACTATAAATAGGACGCAATGTCTCCCCGCTTGACACTCAGCATCAAGAGTTGGATTGGGGTAAGTCTGTGTACATCATGGCTGGAGGAGGATATACTTGTACATCAAGCCACCTCACGCCACAGAAACAGGAGATAAACTCCTGCCCTATGGGCCACATGGCTCTGGAATAATTAGTTCTCAAGGCTACCTATATTATGTATATTATGTACATATTATGTTATTTTGTTTTGTTTGACAGGAAGTGATTCAGATTGGAAAGATTCTCAACAATTATACATTTATATATTTTTTGGCATCTATTGTCAACTATGTCCCCATTACGACCACAGATATTCTCTGAAAGTTTGAAAAAAATGGTTAGTTAAAGGGCAAGACCACTTTGGTAGAGGTTTGGGTTGTGTAGTTACCAAAGTGGTCTTGCCCTTTAACTAATACTAATGTTGAGCAGGGTCGACTCTGTACTTATCCTTTCTCTTTTCCCTCTACACCAAATCTCTTGAATTTGTAGATCAGTATTTTTTCAAACCCCCCCCCCCTCCCCCCCACCCGCCAGCAAAGGGATGCTAGGGTTGAAGTGGTTACACCTCAAATCAAGAAGCTTCTAAAAAGCTTCTCAAAGATCTGTTAAGATTATGATACACCATAAAATCAGTTTTCATAGTTTTCACCTACTACCAAACTTTTACCAGGCATGTCAGGCTTTCATGTACTTCTGTTTCATGACGTCATGCACTTAGCGGCTTGAGCTGTGTGACAGACAAACCCTGTTCTAGATGCTTTGGTCTACGGCCACTCTGTAGAAAAAGGTACAATTTGTTGCAGTTTTTCTTTTGTATTGCATTTGTGAAAAAGAGGACGTGCTTTTGTATATTGTAATGAGAATAAAACAAAAAAGGAATATTGAGTGATATTTAATTATGGCTATGATTATCCAGATATTATCACAGGGACGCGGGAAGTACTTTAGAGCAAGGGGTGCTGGTAAACGGGACACATGCACGCGCGCGCAGCGCGCATGCATGTGTCCCTCGTGCGCGCGCGCTTCTCGCGATTTTTTTCGGGTCTCCCGCGGATAAAGTTACTTGTTTTGTTACTTTATTTCGGTTTTAGGGTTAGGGTTAGGGTTGGATTAGGGTTATGTGATTTAATTATTTTGGGGGAGCCGCGCCCACCGGAGAAAATCTCTCACACACACACACACGCACGCGTTCAGCCTTTTTTTTTTTTTTTTCTCACAACGGCAGGGGGTGCTGCAGCACCCTCAGCACCCCACTTCCCGCGTCCCTGTATCATTGTCATTATATTTTTGCCAAGATTCTCGTATAGTGACAATACTTACTGAGGTGTGGGTGGTCTTCAGGTTCCTCCTGTTTAATAGAAATGTCCCTGGCTGAGTCTGGAGAGTTCATCTTCACCTGCAGTCTGGACTCCACACACTGGTCTGAAATGAAGCAATTGAATAAGGACTTTAATAACTGGAGACCTAGTGGTGTCAAGAATAACAATAATATTTGCAGACGCTAAAGGCAAAATGGCCTAAGCCCAACTCTCCAACATATGAATTTTGGGTGCAAAGATTATAGGATTCACATTAGGGAATCATGCTTAACTTAACTTGTTCTGTGCCAAGTAAATAAATAATGGCCAATAGTGCGATCTCTCATTATTCTTACCTTTTCAAGTAGTCACAGAATATTTATCTCCGGTATGATCGATCCCCGATCGTTTCTAAATAGCATGTCTGGCCAAAAAATCAGAGGAAAACAAGGGAGGCAAGATACAGACGTTTTCCCAGATCGAATAACAAGGAAGCGAATGGTGACTGAGATTTTGCGATCATGTGATCTCCTGTTTCTTTGCGTGCCTGAGAGTGAAATGGTAGATCACAGGTTGGGGAACAGCGGCATCTAGCGTAAACAATGAAAACACTGTTTGGGCGTGTTACACGTCAATAGCACTGAATGAGTTAAGACTACACATGGAAATGTGTCAAAAGATGGACTCCTGCAATGCAAATAACGCCCTTAAGTGAATAAGGTTAAAGCAGCCAATCTGTTATTCATGTTCCTGCAACCATGCACAGACAGAGTGATTACTATAGGGCCGTAGACTTTGATGTGTCATGAGTTGTAGAAATGGTTTAATGTAAAACAGAGGAAGCACATGGTGCAAAGAAGTATAGTTAAAACACTGAGTTGTGACCCAAAATACATCCCCATGTTACAACTAATGTTCACAAGTAGGGATGGGATCACATAATCAGCCTTTATTTGACCTCTGTGAGGGCAGTGGTCAAAGTAGGACTGCTCAATTAATCAATGTTTTTTTATTTTTACACATTTTTTTACTGCTTACAATTATGAAAAAAACACCCATTATTTTATGGACCCGACAAACCTAAAATACTGTTCTAACACAGTATAGCTATAGTCCATATGAAATATGAAATGTAGTCTAGCTGTAGCAGCCTACGATAAGAGACAAGAAAAGACAAGAAGAGACATTCACTTGGATGAATAAGGAATCCATGATCACACATGCCACGGTGCACTTTGATTCCACGGAGGTTTGATGTGCTTTGTGCGTACGCTCTCTGCTCTCATAGCCTATATTGAGCTGCAGTAATCTGATCCCTGGTCAGTCAGTATCATAGCAGCATTTGATTATTGCAGCCCGAGGTTTGATGTGCTTTGTGCGTACGCTCTCTGCTCCCATAGCCTATATTGAGCTGCAGTAATCTGATCCCTGGTCAGTCAGTATCATAGCAGCATTTGATTCTTGCAGCCCGAGCCCCACGGGCATCTGCTTCTTTCACACCCACAGGCAGAATACAAAGAACAACGATTTGTTGTGTATTAGCTTGTCTGGCACCTAGTTGATCGATGAGAGAGCAACGTAGATACATAGCCAGTAACAGAACGGTAATTGCGGCGAGAGGCAACGATGGAGTCAATGCACAACAACGATTGCGCAACACAATGGGAACAGTGGGGTGCTAGACCAGCGCCGGTGGGGAAAACAAATTAAAATAAATAGACCAGCGGTCGGCGAGATCGACAAGTCGATTGCTAAATAGTGGGGGGACGTTCGGGCCCTTCTGACCCCCGCCTTCCGGTGCTTATGGTGTGTGCACCGCAAGACAACACAACCAATTTGTTTAATCATCGAGATATTATCATGATATATTTTGTCATGATTATTGCATAGTAAGAAATGCATATTGCGACAGCACTACAATAAAACAGAAAAAATGAAAGAAAGAGAGTGAACATTAAACTTACTGAGGTGCGGGTGATCTTCAGGTTCCTGTTTAATAGAAATGTCCCTGACTGAGTCTGGAGAGTTCATCTTCACCTGCAGTCTGGACTCCACACACTGGTCTGAAATGAAGCAATTGAATAAGGACTTTAGGGTTCCATGGTTCTACTTCCCCTAAAACATGATCATTGGGTATCAATATAATATAAGGAGAAAGAATGTTTTTCCAAAACTTGTACAGTAAACTGTGGAGTGTCGCTAAGCAACCTCCTGTCAGGTAATCACCTCAACAGAGTCAGTGGGGCAGCGACCCCAGCTGGGCTGCGTCATCGCGGGACGCTACCTGCCAATCCACCAATGGAATCAACCTGATTTGAGCGCACCTGCGTTTCCCAGCTGGGGAGCGCACCAGCACAACAAAAGCACCGTCTCTGCCTCAGTGTGGCCTGACTCTCCACGTTGACCAGACAGGTGCACAGGCGGTAAGCAAACCTACCCACTCATTCTCCTCCTCATTATTTGGTGTGTTAACATGGAGTCTAATTGTAGTATTTCTGTTCTAGGCAACATAGGACCCAACACTGACTTATGGAAATGTTCATGGACTGGAACCCCACGCCGTGGGCGTGAAGGAGAAACGTATGGACAATTACAATCTGGGAACCCATCGCCAAATAAAAAGGAAAAACAGTGCCCTCTGCTGTTTTTTACTCTTTCACTTGGCTCTGGGACGAGCTGAATGGAGCACCCGTGCGCAAGGAAACCGGGGTTTTGGCCTGCCCTCAGCGCTCCACTTCTGGTGGTGTGCTTATGTTTTCATTCCCACTAACAATATTTCTACACAGAACAATAACACCACTTCTACCAGAGAACATGGATCGTTTTGGTTATAAGCCCACTTGTTTCTATGATGAAAGAGCAAGTTAAAATGTGAATATCTTCCCGTGGTTTTGTCTGCTCCAAGGACGCTATTGTTAAATGAGTTTCGGTTTTACTTCAGTGGGAAGGAAGCGCACAGACAGTAAAACCCGGCCACTACATTTGATTGGGTAAAGCGCGGTCTGCTTCCTGATCTGAAGGCACGCCCACTTGTAAGCTAACGCGCACACGTTCTGAACGGGGCTCTCGACAGATTCAGTAGCGTAGCTCTGAATCTGTTCTTGAGAGATTAGGACAATTATGACACAGAACCACAAAGGGGAAGTGTCTTCACCTCCATGGCAGCAGGGGTTTCCCCCCTTCCACTGTGCCATTTATTTAAATAAAACGCCCTGTGAGGCCTTCGCAAATACTGTCTCCGAGTGTTGGTCTGGTTCAGTCCTCACAAAACGTTAAAATTATATTTGTATGTGTCGTTTTCCTACCTGATCGTAGTAGCTTGGCCACGCCCCCTTCTGTGACGCACGCGGAACTGCTAAATTACGATTCTGTCCTTATCGGTACATGACTCGAACGGCGCTGACTCGGCTCTAGTGGACGTAGAGGCACTAGAGACAGCGCGCCTATATGTCGTTGTAACAGTTTTTTTTGCATAACTACTGCCTAACTTCATATTAGGGGCTGTAGTCTGTTCTCACCAAGTGGGCCGAGTGGTCCGCTTCGCGGGGGGCGACAAAAACTATGCCTAAACATAACCTTAATCCTAATAACATAATTTGCGACACATTTTAGATTAGATAAATAAACAACAGCGGGAGAGGGATTCAATCCAGAGGCGCTGGGATTGTAAATCCAATGTTTAACGTTGCACGCCACGGAACCATGTGGTTCCTACTGCATCACAGAAGGAGGCGTTGCCACGATTGGATAGGAGAACGACACACGCTGACCACACACTTATCCTAGTCCCCACCCTCCCTCCTCATGAAAGGACAGCCCATGGCTCTGCACAGTTGTTTACATACGGTCTAGATTAGAACAGTGGTTCTAAAACTGAGGTACGGGGACCCCCAGGGGTCCTTGAGGGGGTTCCAGGGGAGCCCCAGCAAAATGTACAGCATCAAAATCAGTGCAACCAGTTTACACCTATAATACGTAGGTGATCTGAAAATAGCAGATCTACAAGGTATTGAATAATGATGCATCCCGATGAGATATATTGGGCACGATTCACTAAGCTGTTTACGCCCATATTTTTTTACGTAAATTAATTTACACAATGTTTTATCTTTTTCGGTATTATTTGTATTGATATTGAACTGTGGTGCCACTATATATGTCTATGAATTGAAGACCAAGGCCCTCATTGGAAACAAGTCCGCAAGGACTTTCATGAACGGACCTGTTAGACCAAGTATTTTAAATGTAATTGTGCTGTTTTACATTTTTTTGCCAAATAAAATATTCAATCAATCAATACACGGCACGCTATATACTTTGAAGAAATTAGGAGAAAACCTTTGTCAATTAAAGGTGAGTTTGGGGCTAAACTGTTCATTTGCAAATTGCAGCCCATGAACAAGACAGGGAAACTATTTTCAATGCCATACATTACCTGGATGGTCATTCTAGGTCTGACACACTACAGCATGATAAATGTTTAGTTGGTAAGGATTCAATGTCTGGTGCATGAAGACATGGAGCTCTAACTTCACTTGACAATCACATTAACATTACTGTGGACAGAGTAAAGATCCTACTGGTTTACAAGATAAGTTTACACCTTGTTGCTTATTATGGAGATTAACCACTGATGCTATAAAACACTGATGTAACTATAGAGTACAATGATAATAGTGACGTCAACAACAACATGCTACAAAACAATGTATATCAATGTTGCTGCTGCTGCTAAGGAGCTATATTAGATAAAGACTCTCGTTTATTGTACATATTTCTTGTTTTTCATACCAGTAACCTGTAAGGTGATTGCATGACGTTCTGATAGTAGTGTATATCTGTCTGTTTTCATGTCATCATGATTTGAGTGTGTGGGATCTCATTTTAAATATAAGCCATTGTGCTTTTATGAGCGATCCATTTTAGAGGACCTTGTATTGTGAATTGTACTTCCATGTACTGTTTCCATGTGTTTTCTAAATAAAGTATTCAAGCAATCAATCAAAAACTCTCATAGATGTATTTAAACGATTTTGACAATTTTATCTCTACGAGTCTTAGATAACACAATGCGCCCCCTCACTGACGCCCATTGATAACTTCCGACAGAATCGTCAACAAAGGGGATTAAAACACTTCTTTGTTAAAGAATATGGACTAATACATTACACAAACACGACGGACACACAGTTAACATTTGGGGCAAGCGGGAAATCACCTTATATTTTACATTTGTACATGTTTGAAGAAATACAGGCTTTACTGGTGACATTCCAGGACAATCTGGGGGGTGGGGGCACTAAGACTACTAAAAAAAAGTCTAAATCGATCAAATACATCTACGAGTCTTTATCTAAGGCTACTATGGAGCTGTTGTTTGTGTTTATGATCACTTCATAACAACCTATAACAGCTAAGACTAATAGATTTATGTTCCAACTTAAATGAGTTAATAAAGACAAATAGATGAAACAAGACGTGATCCGTTCATCTTCAATGTTATAAATAGATGAAACAACATAACGAGTTGATCTTTACCTGCTGTGTTTCAGTGGTTGAGCTGCTAACAAACGTCCTCCTGCTGCACGACACTGTTTAGAAACGACACGTTTTACTTTTCTTTGTATTTTACTTTTATATAAATCTATGGTATTTTAAAGTGTCAACAACAGTCAGTCAACACACCATGTTGTTTTCACTACTGCATTGTGGGTATGTTCTTCTTCTGACGAACACTTTGTCTAGACGCCAGTTGGTGTATTGATGCCCCCTGCTGTTGGTCTCGGGTACTGTCCATTGTTTATATAGTAACAGTACTATGTGACCTTCCTGACCTGTAGACAAGAGAACATCCATCTAGGAGTAAAGCAGTTCATCCAACTAATCAACTCAAATTATAAAAAAAATATTGTTAATCATTAATTTGATAAATTAACCGATTAATAATCAAAAGCAAATATATAGAAAATAGCAGATCTACAAGCTCTCGACACATCACCGTGCGATGCGTTTTGAGCGTGTAGATCAGCTATTTTAACATGTCTTACACAACACAGACATAGGACTGATGTTGTCAATCAATTTGTTGAGAAGTAAAAACATAAAGAAAAAAACAGCTCCTAATTATGTGATTAATCAGAAAAGTATTCTATAGATGAATTGTTTAGATAGTCATGGATAGTTGCAGCCATACATCCATCACAGCTTTCATCAGTGCACATTGATGCTGCGCAGGTCTGATCATGTCTCATAGAAATGCAGGATACAACATAAACTAATATATACCATGTTACAGGATGCAACATATACCTTGTATTAAACATGTTATTACCCATATCATTTTCAAACTATGTAACTATATCAATATGTCTATAATAAATTCAGACTGTATGGTATATTCAGACTGTGACACAGTAAGAGTATCACAAGCAATGTGTTCCAAATAGTTATGAGTGGTTATTGTACCAGAATGTTCTGGGGAAAAGGAAACAGTTCAGTAAGATAGGTTGATTGTAATGGATGAATTGCAATGGGTCAGGCTGACCTAAAATGGTGTAACTAATCATGAGATTTCATATTATTGTGTGCCAAAATCTAGGGCCACAAGAAGGTATAAAAACACACGCACCATCCTATTTCATCAGTCCTGTCTGCAGGTATGGCTCTGTTGGTATATTAACAAATGTTATATAGGTTCACAAAACATCTATTGATGCACAAACTTGGACACATCATCAGCGTTGCTTCCTGAGTCACTGGTTGTTTCGGGTCTTGCAACAAGCACCCTCCTCCAGGCGTCTCGACCAAGGCTGGAGGCTCTGGTCACTGTGGGTTGCCTCCGGGCCTGGCTCCTCCCGCGTCTGACCAGAAGTGACTTCTGAGCGTTCTTGAATGTCTTGAACCCTCTTGAATGTTACAAGTGTGTATTCAAAAAATGCCATTGTTTTAATGCCATTACTATTAATAATATCCTCCTGCCTTTATTTTCATGCCGTTTTAAGGGAAGTGCTTCTGGTGCAGCAGCACAGCAGCTTCTCCAAGGATCCTCAAAAGGGGGTTATTGCCCAATAATAGGCTATTATTGGGTATACTTTTGTTCCCATTTTGATAAAAAATAAATAAAGGCAGGAGGATAATAATAATAGTAATGGGCCATTACTATGGCATTAAAACAACGAAAGAAAACTATTCAACTATTTGACTATTACCAACAAGGTCGACTAGTGGTTATACTAGTTGGTGAAAGCCCTACACCACCCCAGGTTAGCGTCTCTCCGGCCGTCCTCTGTCTCTTTAGATGTCACCACGCTCTTTGTGGTCGTCACCCATTGGTCACTGGTACTCCCAGAGTATTTCAGTTAACAAAACATCTACTGATGCACAAACTTGGACACATCATCAGTGTTGTTTCCTGGAGTCACTGGTCAACAGTATACTTCTAGAGATGCATACAGTTGCTTCCTGATTAGTCTTTTTTGTTTTACTTGTTTCTTTCTTCTATATTCTTTCTCTATTTTAACTCTTCCTGTAACTGTAGATGTTGAGAGCTTGTACAAAAAATCTCACCCACTCTTTTACGTCTGTAATCATGTGACGTGATCATGTGACACTAAAGCTGAATTGTGCCTGCAGACTAAATTCTTCCACACATCCCAAATAGTAATGTTAAGAGATCATAGCTTATATTTCACTTTCCTGATAATAATCCATTAGACGTATTGCATAGTAATTAAACATCTTAAACATATGTGTGTGTGCTGTATGGCTTTGCACAGGCTTTAATTTGCTATCACATCACACTCTTAATCATGTAATGCAACTTAATAGTGATCAGAGTCATTACATTAGTTGTAATTATTAAAAATGAATCATAAAAAAAATACATCCGTCAGTTAACCAGCATATAATTAAAATGATTGAAATGGTTTAATTGACATACTTAACAGACCTTAACGTCCACGCCATAGTATATATCATGTACATTATACATCTGCTGCTATGCTCACGGACCTTTATATCTTACAGAACTTGCACAAAATCTAATTTCACCCACTTTTTTATTTCTGTAGTGTAAACCTGTTATGTGACAATAAAGCCGATTCTGATTCAGATTCACATCACAATTTAATAATGTAACACAACTTAATAATGATCTAACTTTTTCATTTAAGTGTAACAATTACTGTCATAATTCATAAAACATACATGCAAAGTATTTTTGCCTCAGTTAACTGATATTAAATAAGAAAGGTAATTGAAATGGTGCCCAATTCATTGAGCATGTAATAGCACACAACACAATGACTTCAAATCATGATATCAAGCTCAAATTCTGGAGAAACAGTCCTACCTTATACAATCAATATGGTTTACATAGTCATTTAATATAAATACATAACACCACAATAATTTGGAATACCTTTAAGTAAAAGAAGAAAGAAAAAAGTTACTGTTAACACTAAACTGATTGTATTAATGTTTTAAAATAAGAAAAACAAAAGAGATGGAGCATGACTCCACAAGATGAGTCCTAAAGGAAACTTCAATTGACAGGAGCATTATAAATCTCCAAAATATTTTTGCTTGTCTATCCAACTCCCTGACAACATGCAGCCGTTTAATTTGATCCTCCCAATGAGCTGATTTATAGTGGAACGTTGTTTTTTCTCCCCCTTGGTGTGAATGCACTGATATCTTTTTAGAGCACTTAAGTGACTGAAAATCTTCTCACACTGTTAACACTGTGACAAGAGTTTATTCCAGAGTGGATGCGCTGGTGTCTCTTCATGTCATTTAACTGTCTGAAACTGTTGTGACAATGTTTACAATGGAAAGTTTTTCTCTAATGTGGATACGCTGGTGTGTCTCAAGAGAATTTGACCAGCTGAAACTCTTGTCACATTGTTTACAGTGGAAAGGTTTTTCTCCAGTGTGGATACGCTGGTGTGTCTTCAGATCATATGACCGACTGAAACTCTTGTCACAGTGTTTACAATGGAAAGGTTTTTCTCCAGTGTGGATACGCTGGTGTTTCTTGAGAGTGCTTGACTCATTGAATCTCTTTTTACACTGCATACATTGGAAAGGTCTTTCTCCAGTGTGGATGCGCTCGTGTCTTGTCAGGCCGCCTGACTGAGTGAAACTCTGGTCACAATATTTACAATGGAAAGGCTTTTCTCCAGTGTGGACACTCTGGTGTGTCTTCAGCTGACCTGACTGACTGAAACTCTTGTCACAATGTTTACAATGGAAAGGTTTTTCTCCAGTGTGGATACGCTGGTGTGTCTTCAGGTCAGATGACTGAATGAAACTATTGTCACAATGTTCACAATGGAAAGGTTTTTCTCCAGTGTGGATACGCTGGTGTGTCTTCAGATGACTTGACTGAAAGAAACTCTTGTCACAATGTTTACAATGGAAAGGTTTTTCTCCAGTGTGGATACGCTGGTGTTTCTTGAGAGAGCTTGACTCATTGAATCTCTTTTTACACTGCATACATTGGAAAGGTCTTTCTCCAGTGTGGATGCGCTCGTGTCTTGTCAGGGCGCCTGACTGAGTGAAACTCTGGTCACAATATTTACAATGGAAAGGCTTTTCTCCAGTGTGGACACTCTGGTGTGTCTTCAGATGACCTGACTGAAAGAAACTCTTGTCACAATGTTTACAATGGAAAGGTTTATCTCCAGTGTGGATACGCTGGTGTTTCTTCAGGTCAGATGACTGAATGAAACTATTGTCACAATGTTCACAATGGAAAGGTTTTTCTCCAGTGTGAACAAGCTGGTGTGCATTCAGGTCACCTGACTGACTGAAACTCTTATCACACTGTTTACAGTGGAAAGGTTTTTCTCCAGTGTGGACACGCTGGTGTCGCTTCAGGTTAGATGAACGGCTGAAACTCTTGTTACACAGTTTACAGAGGAAAGGTTTTTCTCCAGTGTGGACACCTCCACTTGTCTCCCCCCAATCATCACCGTCTTCAGTGACTTCAGTGTCAGATTCAAGTTCAACTTCAACTTCAGAGCAGTGTGAAGAGATGTGTTCATCATAAACTTCACTTTTCACTGCTAGTAATGTCAACATTGATCCATCAGGCTCCTCTGGTCTTTGAAGTATCTCCTCCTGTTCCTCTTTAATGTGTGGAGGCTCTGGTTCCTCCTGGAGCAGACTGGGGCTCCTCTTCTGTTCAGGAGAATCCTCCTCTTTACACACAACCATGTGCAGGATGGCTAGGAGCAGAAAAATAACATGATAGTGAACACCTAAAATGTATATCTATTGCTCTATCTTCCATGTACATAGCTATTACCTACTAAGACTGACAAAACAGTTACTAAATAAGTACAGGTTGTTACAGGTGGTTCTGGAAACTCTAAAGCAGGCTCGAAAGTGTTAGCAAGATTATAGCAACATACATATTTTAAAAAGTAACCTGAATCAATATATTTAGTTATATTTAATTTGAATCATTAAAGCTTTTTGTGTTATCCTTTTAGCCTAAATGTTATACTGTACCTACATGCTGTTTACCTTGTTTGACTGATAAAGTATTAAATCAATCAATCAATTAATGTGAGCTCTAATTTGGGAGTAAGTGAGGCTGTAGGCCAGGCTATATACAACTGGATTTGTCTGCATATACAGTATGTATGTATGTCACCTCCAAAGTAGACCAATCATAGCTCATGCCACTAAGTGCATGACGTTATGAAACAGAAGCACCTCCAAACACAAAAGCTTGACATGTCTGGTGAAAGTTAATGGGTCGTAGTTTAAAATGTATGTACACTTATTTTCATGACCAGGCCCTGTACAGTATGTCTAGAAATGAGTCTGTGAATCTGTCTGTGTGTCTGGGGCTAATTTCACAAACCACTGTACCGATCAGCGCCACATTTCTTGTGCATGCTGCCAATAGGTCAAGCAAGTCATAGTCATTATATTATTATTTTTTTTACATGTTATTAAAGTGCAGACTGTAAGCTTTCAAATTACGTGCCATGCACTGAAATCTGGAAATAGTTGAAGAAGATATACTTATTTGAATGTTGTTAACCACTTAAAGGACTACTTCACCCATTTTCAAGGCAGTGCTGAATCAAGTGTATGTTACTGCATTGTCTATTTCTCACCTCAAATGTTTTTGGAAACATTTAATGTACTGTTTATGACATAATCAACAAACGCACCATTTGGCCATCTTCTTTGTTCAGATTGAGTGACACTGTCCTCTAGTATCTAGCATAGGCTGATGAATCATAGCTGTTTGAAAGACTACTTGACAAGTGTTTAATATAATAAGTTAAAATTGGTTAGTACCCACCGATTAGAAAACCCAGCTAATTGGCATGGTTAAAGTGTCCGCCCCGAGATTGGGAGGTCAGGGTTCAATACCCCGGCCGGGTCATACCAAAGACTATAAATAGGACGCAATGTCTCCCCGCTTGACACTCAGCATCAAGAGTTGGATTGGGGTAAGTCTGTGTACATCATGGCTGGAGGAGGATATACTTGTACATCAAGCCACCTCACGCCACAGAAAGAGGAGATAAACTCCTGCCCTATGGGCCACATGGCTCGGGAATAATTAGTTCTCAAGGCTACCTATATTATGTATATTATGTACATATTATGTTATTTTGTTTTGTTTGACAGGAAGTGATTCAGATTGGAAAAACTCTCAACAATTATACATTTATATATTTTTTGGCATCTATTGTCAACTATGTCCCCATTATGACCACAGAGCCACAGGGTTGAAGTGGTTACAGCTCAAATCAAGAAGCTTCTAAAAAGCTTCTCAAAGATCTGTTACAGATTATGTTACACCATGAAATTAGTTTTCATAGTTTTCACCTACTACCAAACTTTTACCAGGCATGTCAGGCTTTCATGTGCTTCTGTTTCATGACGTCATGCACTTAGCGGCTTGAGCTGTGTGACAGACAAACCCTGTTCTAGATGCTTTGGTCTACGGCCACTCTGTAGAAACATTTTCAATTTGTTGCAGTTTTTCTTTTGTATTGCATTTGTGAAAAAGAGGACGTGCTTTTGGATATTGTAATGAGAATAAAACAAAAAAGGAATATTGAGTGATATTTAATGATGGCTACTGTATGCATATCCAGATATTATCATTATCATTATATTTTTGCCAAGATTCTCGTATTGTGACAATACTTACTGAGGTGTGGATGGTCTTCAGGTTCCTCCTGTTTAATAGATATGTCCCTGGAGTCTGGAGAGTTCATCTTCACCTGCAGTCTGGACTCCACACACTGGTCTGAAATGAAGGAATTGAATAAGGATTTTAATAACTAGAGACCTAGTGGAGAATAACAATAATATTTGCAAACGCCTAAGCCCAACTATCTAACATATGAACCTTGAATGCAAAGATAATGACATTGATTTGTTAGGGTAAAAATCTTGCCAATTACATCCCCAAGCTACAACTTATGTTCATAAGTACGGATGAGCGATCCTTAAAACCCCAAACTCATGTTAGAGTTGTGCCAGTCTAAATGAGATTTGCCCAAGGTAAGATGTGTTCCTCAGTGCACAATATTTTCAACAAGAGTTTGTATGTTTACTGTGATACCGTGATGAATACTGGTTGTCCTAAACATGCTAAGTGTACCTACTGTACATGAAGTAGTGATGCTTTGCACATGTTTTCAATTAGTCATTTTGTCAAACCAAACGGTGTACTGTTTACAACAAACTACTTTTGGTCACGTTGTTAATTCTGTTGTAGACGTGCTGAGGCTCGGGTTTTACACCAAAAGAAGTGACTGACCAGAGACGTTTTGTGTACTCTCACCAGAATAAACTGTCAATAAGAGAGAGAAGTGGTCTGGAACTTCATGAACACAACGCAGATCAAACATTACATGTGCGCCACAAGACAATATGACCAATTTGTTACTACTATTACCTTTAAATCACATTTCATTTTGTCTGGTTCCACACTGTTGAAGCAAAATAATTTCCCTGCGAATAGTGCAGCTAGCAACTGTATGACAATTAAAGACAAATGAAGCTGGAAAAGAGAGACTTACTGAAGTCAGGCTGGTCTTCAGGTTCCTCCTTTTTCACTGAAACGGATCTGGCTGGGTCTGGAGAGTTCATCTGCACCTGCAGTCTGGACTCCACAGAGTCTGGAATGAAACAATTAAAATCCCAGAGGAGATTAGGATTAATTAAGAACAGAACGTCCTCTTATAATCAACTTCAACAAATAGCAGACATGAGAGAAGGAGTAATTTATTGTGTTAATCACTTGTCAACTGGGCAAGTTACTTTTTTTCACAGAGCACTTTGATTATGAATAATAACCTTTTTCACATCAAGTTGCCCAGGTGATGAATATTATGTGGATATATTATGAATATAATGTAAATCTCTCTCTGAAAGAAAATGTTCGCTCTTAATCCTACATTTTCATGTTTTCTTTTTTCAGGTAAACACTCCAGTTACACAATTTTCTTATTGCGCACACACACACACACACAATTTTCTTATTGCGCACACACACACACACACACACACGCACGCACGCACGCACACACACACACACACACACACACACACACACACACACACACACACACACACACACACACACACACACACACACACACACACACACACACACACACACACACACACATTTTAACAACGCACTATTCAGCCATCCTCTTGGTTCAGATTCAACAGAGAAGCACTACCCTCTAGTATTTAGCATAGGCTAATGAATCAGAGATGTTTGAAAGACTACTTGACAAGTGCTTATTATATGTTAAAATTGGTTAGTACCCGCCGATTAAAAAACCCAGCTAATTGGCATGGTTAGACTAGAGTGTTCGCCCTGAGATTGGGAGGTCGGGGTTTAATACTCCGGCTGGATCATACCAAAGACTATAAATATGACGCAATGTCTCCCCGCTTGACACTCAGCATCAAGAGTTGGATTGGGGTAAGTCTGTGTACATCATGGCTGGAGGATATACTTGTACATCAAGCCACCTCACGCCACAGAAACAAGAGATGAGCTCCTGCCCTATGGGCCACATGGCTCGGGAATAATTGGTTTTCAAGGCTTACTTACCTACCTACCCACCGATGTTGTATGTATGTTTTTGTTTTACAGGAAGTAATTAAGATTGGAAAAATTCTCAACAAAATATATATATTTATTTTTTGGCATCTATCGTCATATATATCCCCATTACGACCACGGATATTCTCTGAAAGTGTGAAAAACATGCTTAGTTAACAAATACTATTGTTGAGCAGGGTCAACTCTGAACTTAATCCTTTCTCTTTTCCCTCTACACTAATATGTCACAGGTTTAACGGTTGAACCCCTGTTCATACACAAACTCATAATACATGTGACTTAATAACATAGTAAAAAAACATGTACTGTATTTGCTTTCATTCGACTAACAATTGATCACTGGCAAATGTGACATCGATGTTAATCAAATTCAGATTAAATGTTTCTTTTTCACAGGTTCAATGACATTTTGTGGCAAAAAGAGAAAAATGAGTTTGAGTGAAGACGCGTTGAGTTTAGATCAGCAATTTTTCAAATGCTCCCCCAGTACAGGGATTTTAGGGTTGAAGTGGTTACACCTCAAATCAAGAAGCTTCTAAAAAGCTTGTCAAAGATCTGTTATCTCACACAGAGCAGACTAACAGAACCATTTCTAGACCTCTCACCCCCTACCTTTCATTGCAGACTCCACAGAGTCTGCAATGAAACAATTCAAATCCCAGAGGAGTTTAGTATTAATTAAGAAGAGAAACTCTTCTCATTCTCAACAATAACAATAACAGACAACAAGGAAGGGGTAACTTATTGTGTTCATAACTTGTCAACTGTTAAGTAACTTTTTCATGAAAGACTTCAATTATAATTCATAACCTTTATCACTTCAAGTTGCCCAGGATCAGAGTATTTTATTTGTTTGCAGTCTTGCATATTATGTAGAATAATTAATTTTCACAAATTGTTCTTTTCTTTTTTCTTTATTTTTAATAATCCTCAATTATTTAATAATTATTTGTGAAAATGGAAATAAAAAATACAAAAAATATATTCACTAATGTTCAAATTCTCAAGACTTGGATTGGGGTAAGTCTGTGTACATCATGGCTCAGATACACCACAACATTGGGATCCCCCTGTATTTGTCTAAATACTTCCTAAATGTTAATGAAGTCCATGATCATAACACCAGAGGAAGCTCCACAAATCATGTTCAACCCAGATTTGGCTCAACAAAGGGAATGAACTCGTTCTCATGCTATTCATCAAAAATGTGGAACGCCCTACCAAAAGGAGTAAAGGAGTGCAAACCCCTACTCACTTTCAAAACTGCCCTAAAGATACACCTTCAGGAGGCTGCAATTCGAAAATGGCCCTGTCTAAGTCTTAACCGCCCCCCCCCCCCCCCCCCACCCTATTTCTTTTTTTCTCTTGTACATTTATTTTCACTCTTCACACCAGTAACCTGTAAGCTGATTGTATGACTTTCTGTATAGTAGTTGTGTATATCTGTCTGTCTCTTATATGTCATCATGATTTGTGTGCATGGGGATCTCATCTTAAACAAGCTCAGTGCTTAATGAGCCTCCCAGTTTAGTAGACCTTGTATTGTGATTTTTTTGTACTTCCATGTACTGATGTTCTCATGTCTTACTAAATAAAGTACATCAATCAATCAATCAGGGATATACTTGTACATCAAGCCACCTCATGCCACAGAAACAGGAGATAAGCTCCTGCCCTATGGGCCACATGGCTCGGGAATAATTAGTTCTCAAGGCTACCTACTTACCCACCGATGTAATCTCATATTATGTTTTTTTTTGTTTGACAGGAAGTAATTCAGATTGGAAAAATTCTCAACAATTATACCTTTATATATTTTTTGGCATCTATTGTCAACTATGTCCCCATTACGACCACAGATATTCTCTGAAAGTGTGAGAAAAAAAGCTTAGTTAAAGGGCAAGACCACTTTGGTAGAGGTTTGGGTTGTGTAGTTACCAAAGTGGTCTTGCCCTTTAACTAATACTATGTTGAGCAGGGTCGACTCTGTACTTGATCCTTTCTCTTTTCCCTCTACACCAAATCTCTTGAGTTTGTAGATCAGTATTTTTTCAAATACCCTCAGCAAAGGGATGCTAGGGTTGAAGTGGTTACACCTCAAATCAAGAAGCTTTAAAAAGCTTGTCAAAGATCTGTTATCTCACACAGAGCAGACTAACAGACCCATTTCTAGACCTCTCACCCCCTACAAAGGCACACCATAAAATCAGTTTTCATAGTTTTCACCTACTACCAAACTTTTAACAGGCATGTCAGGCTTTCATGAGCTTCTGTTTCATGACGTCATGCACTTAGCGGCTTGAGCTGTGTGACAGACAAACCCTGTTCTAGATGCTTTGGTCTACTCTGTAGAAAAATTTACAATTTGTTGCAGTTTTTCTTTTGTATTGCATTTGTGAAAACTTTTGGATATTGTAATGAGAATAAAACATGTTAAAAAGGAATATTGAGTGATATTTAATGATGGCTATGAATATCCGGATATTATCAATGTCATTATATTTTTTTGCGGATAGTGACAATACGTACTGAGGTGTGGGTGGTCTTCAGGTTCCTCCTGTTTAATAGAAATGTCCCTGGCTGAGTCTGGAGAGTTCATCTTCACCTGCAGTCTGGACTCCACACACTGGTCTGAAATGAAGCAATTGAATAAGGACTTTAATAACTTCTGACTGTACTACATGTACTGTAGTAACAATCGTGTTGATAAAGTAATCAATCAATCAATACAACTCTTCATTATTTAGCTGTAAATTCACTTTCTTCGTTCTAAAATAATAGCAGAGGAAAAGAGACAAGTTGTATCTTTGTTATAAGAAAGTTACTGTAAGTTTGACTACCTGTAAATAAAACACTACATACCTATCCTGTACAACTTTACTACAGGTTGCAGCATTGCATCAAACAGTCCATGTCTCTGGTCCATCTGTCGCTGTTCCTCTGACCATGTTAATGATCTTTTGGAGGCCATCTCTCTTGATAGCGTAGATCTCTCCCTGTGGTTCTCTGTGGAAATCACCAATAGAATAAAACATTTACTTATCATTCATCAATATTCATAAAATATTTCAGAGTGCTGAGCTATGGTGTAAAAGCTTTACTCCACTATAATAGAGACATATAAAATGCCTCAGATACATTACAATCTCAGTTTTACAGTAAATGTGGTTTATTTCTTTTCTTTTTTTTACACTACAAGACCTTTAAGATTAAAGTCTGACACACTATCAGCACTACAAGACTTGAAGGTCAGTAAGTATTTCTGAGTTTCTCAAAAGCAGCGCTGAGAGTGATCAGTTCAACACTGAATACCTCATAAACCGTACTGATGAGCTAAAGAGAACGATACTGATTAATAATAATACATAATCCACCTTTAATTGACCTTTGTGATAGGAGTGATCAAAGTAGGGCTGCTCAATTACTACAATTATATTTTAACTATGGCTTCCAAAAGAATGTGAGAGAACACACACACACACACACACACACACACACACACACACACACACACACACACACATACACACACACACACACACACACACACACACACACACACACACACACACACACACACACACACACACACACACCTGGGTGAGTCAAATCAAAGTGTGGTTCCTTAGTTAACGTTCCTGGACGTCCCTCAGTCCTCCAACCGTCACAGGGTCAGGTTCCAATCTCATCCCACGTTGTCAGAGGAACACAGAGTGAAGCCCTGGTTGCTCAAAGCTCTACCTTAGCATTAGCGTTAGCATTAGTCCATAAAACAAACAGTATTTGAACGTCGTGTGTAAATTCCTCCTGTTTTCATAACTTTACACAGACTGTCGAACAAAGACAATCTCAGACACAAGTCACACAAAGGTTTGTTCACTGTAAACTTATAATATAACAAACTTTCTCTGCATCACGTTCACTCTCTGCTGTCTGTTTGTCTCTCTCGTTCACAACGGACGACCCGGACCAGAGAGGGAGGAACAACCGGATACGTGTCTGTCCGTCCCTCTCTCTCATCCGTGTTGAAACACACACTACTCTTGAGTTCCCGCAGATTGTTAACCCCACAAATGCTGCTTTACATCATAAAACATGAAACATTGTTTTTAAACAGAACTGTTTACATACAGTTCAGAGTTTTGTTTATTGTACCAGAATGTTCTGGGAAACAGACAGTTCTGTATAGATAGATTGATTGTAATGGATGAATTTCACTGGGCCAGGCTGACCTAAAATGGTGTAACTAATCATTAGATTTCATAATAAAAAAATAACTTTAAAAAAAAAGTACACCAAGTCTTAGGGCCATAAGAAGGTGTAAAACAAGACCCACAATCCTATTTTGTCAGATCTGTCTGCAAATGGTTGTTGGATGTATATTAAATGTACTGTATATAACCTATATAATTGAGATCTGAAGATGCATATACGATATACCGTACCTGTTTTTAAAATCTTTGTATTTGTTTTACTTGTTTGTTTCGTCTATATTATTTCTTTATTTTAAGTCTTCCTGTAACTGCAGATAACTGTGACTGTTATCATGTGATGTGATGTGACAATAAAGTTGAGCATTCTGATTCCTGCCTCCAGACTAAATTCTTCCACACATCCAAAATAAAGTAATGTTAAGAGATCATAGCTTATGTTTCACCTTCCTGATAACAATTCACTAAACAATTCATAATAATGAAACATATCACAATATAAATGTAATACAACTTATAATTATAATAATGATCATAGCCCTCCCATTAATTGTAACAACTACTGTCATGATTCTTTAAAAAAAGTTACATGCACAGTATTTTTCCCTCAGTTAACTGATATCTAATAAGTAAAATAATTGAAATAGTGCCCCATTCATTGGGCATGTAATAGAACACAGCAAAATTATATCAAATCATAATATTAAAACTGTAAAATTCGAGTAAATCAGTTCTAGCTTATACAATTGATATGGTTTACATGGTCATTTATAATATAAAAAAATAATAACACCGCACTATTGTGCAAAAAATATGTATTGTGGTAAAATTAATACTAATAATAATGTTACAGATAACACTTCTAACTGATTGTTGTAATGTTTTAATAGAAAATAAAAAAGCTTGTGGAATGTATCCTAAAGATGAGTCCTAATGAAAACTTCTGTTGACAGGAGCAGTATAAATATCCATTACATTTTAAAATGTCTATCCAACCCCCTGACAACATACAGCTGTTTAATTTGATCCCTCCAGGGAAGGTAATTTAGTAGAAAGTTGTTTTTTTCCCCTTGGTGTGAATACGTTGATGTCTTCTCAGAGATCTTTCCTGACTGAAACTCTTGCCAAACACATTTAACATTGTGACAAGAGAACAGTTTCCTCCAGTGTGGGTGCTGTGCGGAAAATGTACCCTTCGCTGGGGCGTTTCACTGTTTTAGTGCTCCTTCAGCAGCCACTGCTTAAAAATGTTGGTGCTTTTCGGCGTTAGTTGAGTCTTCTTTCACTTTCTCCCCGCCGTTTGATTTAAATGACATTAAATCATAATATAAAAACTATAGCTGGGGAATGACTCCAAAAGCCAAGTCCTAATGGAAACTGTTGACAGGAGCAGTATAAATATACATGATATTTGTGCCTCTCTATTCAACTCCCTGACAACATACAGCTGTTTAATTGATCCTCCCAGATTTATAGTGGAAAGTGTTTTATTTTTTCCCCTTTTGGTGTGAATGCACTGATTTTCAGAGCACTTAACTGACTGTCACAATGTTTACAGTGGAAAGGTTTTTCACCAGTGTGGAAACGCTGGTGCTTCTTCAGAGAACCTGACCGACTGAAACTCTTGTCACAATGTTTACAGTGGAAAGGTTTTTATCCAGTGTGAACACTCTGATGTATAATCAGGTCAGTTGACACAATGAAACTCTTGTCACAATGTTTACAGTGGAAAAGTTTTTGCCCACTGTGGCGTATTGTACACCAATGCTGGTGTATATTCTGGTGAACTGACTGATTGAAACACTTGTCACAATATTTACAGTGGAAAGGTTTGTGGATACGCTGGTGATACCTCAGAGAACCTGACTCACTGAAACTCTTGTCACAATGTTTACAGTGGAAAGGTTTTTCTCCAGTGTGAACACGCCGGTGTGTCTTCAGGGAACCTAACTCACTGAAACTCTTGTCAAAATGGATTTCTAAAATGTAAAACCATTCTTCCTTTGTCCATGTTCTATGTAGAAAATGAGCTATTGCCTACTTAGATTGACCAGTTTATAACTAAAGGTTATTACAGGTGTTTCTGGAAACTGACAGCCTAAACTCAGGCTTCAACGTTTTAGCAAGATTTCAGCTAAATACATATTCTATATAGATGTGACAGGGTCAAAGCAGGGGGGTGAAACCAAATTGTAACATTTTTTATTGATGATGAAAAACCTGTATTACGCACTTAAAAACATCATTCTCTTAACTATATTTCTGCACTGCATGTTTTATGGTTGACAATGTATTTCCCCCCGGTCCCCGAGCCACTTGACATTGGACTCCCCTATAGGCTGTGTGACATTGGCCTTGTGACAGCGGACGGCCAATGTCCCCAGGTCACGCTGGTGGCAGAGCGAATGAGGGCGGAGTAGGGTGTGGCCCACCTTATTCAAAAGTGAGCGCGAGCCACTTGGACAGCAGAGAGACAGGCATACAGGGCAGTGTGGAAGTGACAGCCAGAAGGGACGGTTGTGCACAGGAGGAGCAGACATACCACGGAGCAGAGGTGGGGAATACAGTGATCGCGGCACGTACCAAGCCACCAGCAGCGGACGGTGAGCAGACGGCGCAGTAGCAGCAGAGACGGGGAGGACAGACAGACGAACCAAGGAACGGAGGAGAGGTCCAGTGGCGATAACGTTGCGCGCTTCACACCCTCAAAGCCAGACGTACAGTCTGGCGGGCGAGTAAGTGTCCTTCTATGCAACGTTACCTTTATAAACCCACGGTCCTAAACCTCATATGTGAAATATACCTGAACAGATGAACTGGTTCTAGTTTCTATGATTGCAGGCAATACGCACGAAGACAAGAAGAGACAGTGATTCCTGGCCTAAACCCCCGCTCCAGTTAAACCCCATATAAGGACATTCCCACCTTTTGCATTGAACCGTGATGAGTATATGACATATATCAATTGAATTGGCACTTGGCACTTTACTGCTTCAGTAATAGTTGGCACTTTAACGCTAAATTCATTATTTATTTGCTATAGTTTGCACAAGCCCTGTCTGTTTTTAGTGTTTGGTGATTGTCTGTATTCCTGTATTTTAGTTAGTTAGTGGGCGCATTAGGAGGTTGAGGTTTTAGAATTAGTGTTATATTTTGTTTATGCTTTTCAATATTTTATGGCTCATAGACGCCACTGTATTAGCTTAATAAAATAGATTACCTTTTTATACAAACCTGTTTCCGTCCAGCTTTCTCCAAGGGATATGTGTTGAAGTGTTGTTCTCATTTAAAAGTATTGTACTTACCTGGGTAAACTCGAACCTGTGAATAGCCTAAGAAAGAGTGTTACAGAGGACCCTACCTCTTAAATAAAAAGGTGGCGTAGTCTTGCAGTACCTAACAAACAGTATTATTCTCACAGTAATTACGCACCCCGCACTTTACCGTGCAACTGATATTTTATTGTTGTGAGTTTAATGTGTATTGTTATTTATTTATTATTGAGACAAAGTAAAGAGTGTCAGCATTCTAAAAAGAAGTGGCAAGTTACATGTGACAACCTGGCCACCGTCACATATTTGGCGTAGCGCGGCAGGACTGGGTAGAGAACAACACAAAATCCCTAAGAGAAACTGTATTGAAATTCTGCTGTTTTGCTGCTTTTTGTTTTGTTTTGTTTGGTTGAATCAAGAAAGTAATGATGATGATGCCAGTGTATCCAGGGGCACCGTGGCTACCTAAGTTTTCGGGCATAGAAGGTGAGGAGAAATACAGGGAATGGAGAGAACAGATTAAAGGATTATTGGGCACTCAGGATTTAACAGAGGAGAAAAAAGTTGCTTTTGTAGTACAGACCCTTACTGAGGAAGCTAAGCGACAAATTAGTGTAATTGACAAGGAAGATCGCAATACAGTGGCCAAAGTCTTTAAATGTTTAGACACGTTGTATAAAACATCTGTTTCTGCTTCCCAAGCTCGTGCCTTGTTCTATGGCTGTGCGCAACGCGCAGGCGAAAGTGTGCAGGCTTATATTTTGAGGCTTAGAGAGTTGTTCTGCGGGCTGCGGCGGCTCGACCCAGACACCGCTCCCTCCGATGCCATTCTGCGAGAGCAGTTACTTGTAGGACTGTCTGAAGGCCCTCTGGGTCAAGCCTTAAGAATATATGCCCGTCGAAACCCCACAGAAGACTTCGCCGCCCTAAAAAATGAGGCCTTCCTACTAGACACTGAACATAGAAGAGAAGGGACTGCTGAAATCTTGTGCCATGCTGTTAAAGACGCACTGAAGTGACATTTTCGGTCATTTTATTTTGAAGGTTCAGCCTGAAACGTCGGCTCAACGACTCTAATCCAATCAGAAGGTCCCATCCCTTCAGGCTATGGGACGTTGGATCTCAATCACTTCAGCCGTGGGCAACACGGCTAGTGTTTGTTTACAAGTGAGAGAGAGACGGCCAGTGAAGCGCGTTTGCTACTACCTGGCTTATTTCTAACCTATAATGTTTTCAGATACATATTTTAGTGTGCAGATGAAGTTTAAAATGAGTAATACACTCATCTTCAATGAGATTCAAAACGGAGTATCTCTGTAATTAAAATCAGCTGTGTTTGAAGAACGTGCAGCTATGGGAATCAAACAGGTGCATGTAATCAAGATTCATTTATATTCACGAAGGTCGAGTTATGTCATCACGCAGCACGTTTTCGTTTACAGGAAGTAATTAAGATTGGCTTTTTAGGGACTTTAGATGTAAAAATACACAAAAATGTTTTATTTTTATTTTTTTTGGCATCTATTGTTAGGTATGCCCATATGATGACCACGGATATGCTCTAAAAGTGTGAAAAACATATTTTTCATTTCACTACACCTTTAAACCTGTCTCTATCCCAACACCCTCACAGGAATCTGAATGGAGAGAGAAACTGAAACAGGAGATTATGGAAGACGTCAAATCGCAAATGCAGGGGTTTACGCAGGAGCTCATGAAAGAGATCAGACCGCTCCTTCGACCCAACACCACCGATACACGACCTCGCGGTTCGCCTCCATCTGAACGACGCCGGGAGCCGTACCAACGCAACGAGTGGGATGAGGGAGGTAGGCCGATCTGTAGGAGCTGTAGGCAGTCTGGGCACATTGCTCGCTTTTGTAAATCTGACCCCAATCATTTAAACTAGTACGCCCTGTCGCCGAGGTCCGGGAGACAGGGGTGCAGCGCGCACTCGCCAGATCAAGGGCTAATGAAGTGTTTATTGGGGACTGTCCGACTATTGGGATCACTATGGGAGGAGTCCACTTAAGGGGGTTACTGGATACTGGGTCACAAGTCACATTAATGCAGCAAAGCTTATTTGAGGAAAAATTCTCACACCTAACGTTGGGAAATGGGCCCCTTGTTTTTAAATTACGCGCCGCTAATGGTCTTGACTTACCGTACACTGGCTATGCCATATTGGACCTAGAGCTGGAGGGAATGAAGATCCCAGGGAGAGGAGTTGTAATCGTGAAAGATGAACATTGTACTCAACCGCTGATTATTGGGATGAATGTCGTGAACGCTGTATGGCATGCCCTCTTTAAATGGCCTGGGAGGCCTGTGTTTCCATGTCAGCAGGGAAGGACGCTGTGGAAGGACGCATTCGCCACCTGTAGGAGGGTGGAGGCAGTGACGAACGAAGATGGGTCCATCGGTTATGTGTGGCCGGTCGGCCGGCGGAAGATTCGAATCCCCGCGCAGAGTGAAGTGATGATCTGGGGCCGCGCTTGGAGAGGACCAAATGGAGCGGACTACGAGGCCTTGATGGAAGCCTTGCCGGATGGAAAAGATTTGGGAGTGGCCCGTGCCCTCGTCACGGTGCGCCACGGACGTGTTCCCATACGAGTGTGCAACCCACACGCATATAGTCTGGTCCTGGACCGCCACCAGAAGCTGGGGAGGCTGTACCCGGTGGAAGAAGCGGATGTCCGAGGCGGCAGGGACCTGAGCCTGTCCCTGGGGACCGACGGAGAGGTGGAAGTGGCCGTAATCAGTGTGGAAGATGATGGACCACTGAAGACCCTGCCCGAAGAGATGTAAGTGTTGACGGAGCGTGATGACCTGCCGGAGGCGCAGAAGAGAGAGTTACACGAGATGTTGTGTCGGTGGAAGAAGGTGTTCGCCATCCATGACGAGGATTTCGGACGGACGGACGTCGTGCAACACCAGATACCGACCGGAGACGCGGCACCCATACGAGAGCGACACCGGCCGTTGCCGCCCTCCATGTACCGGGAGATGAAGACCCTCCTGAATGAGATGCTGGAGAAGGGAGTCATCAAGGAGAGTTGCAGTCCGTGGGCGGCACCTATCGTACTGGTCAAGAAGAAAGATGGCAGCTGGAGGTTCTGCGTCGACTACAGGAAACTTAACGCCGTGACGCACAAGGACGCCTTCCCCCTACCCAGGATAGAAGAGACGCTCACCAGCCTGACGAAGGCGCAATGGTTCTCCACGTTAGACCTGGCCAGCGGGTATTGGCAAGTAGGAATGGATCCCCGGGACCGGGAGAAGACCGCCTTTACGACCCCGCTGGGCCTGTTCGAGTTTCAACGCATGCCGTTCGGGCTTTGTAATGCGCCCGCGACGTTCCAGAGGCTGATGCAGCAGTGTCTGAGTGGTCAGGTGACAGAATCCTTGCTGGTATATCTTGATGACATTATAGTATATTCACCTGACTTCTCCTCTCATCTACAGCACCTCGAGCTCGTCTTCCAACGCCTGTGGAGACATGGACTGAAGCTGCGGTTAGACAAATGCAAACTTCTGCGGAGGGAAGTGCAATTTCTGGGCCATGTCGTGGACAAAGAGGGAGTGCGGCCCGATCCGGAGAAAGTGGTGGCAGTGCGGGACTGGACACCACCCTCAACGGTCCGCGAGGTCCGCGCGTTTCTAGGTCTAGCGGGTTACTATAGGCGTTTCGTGTCCTCTTTTGCTGCTATAGCACGACCCTTAAACAACTTATTGATAGGAATCCCAAATGACGTAAAATCCCACCAGTGTAAAGTCGAGTGGACTTCGGAGTGCCAGCGGGCGTTTGATGCGTTAAAGAGTGCCCTCACACAAGCCCCGGTGTTAGCGTATGCGGATTATACACAGCCTTTTGTGGTTTACACTGATGCGAGTGGCCGTGGGTTGGGAGCGGTTCTAGCCCAGGTCCAAGACGGTCACGAACGTGTAATAGCTTATGCAAGCCGCAGTCTCCACCCGACCGAGCAGAATGACGCAAATTATAGCTCGTTCAAATTGGAGCTTTTGGCCCTTAAATGGGCCGTGACCGAGAAGTTTAAAGATTATCTCACTGGCGCTCGATTCACAATATTCACGGACAATAACCCTGTTGCGCATCTCCAAACGGCTAGATTGGGAGCTGTGGAACAACGGTGGGCTGCTCAACTTGCGTCGTTTACTTTCGACATCAAGTATCGACCGGGCAAAAACAACGCCAACGCTGATGCCCTATCGCGGTTCCCAGTGCAGCCTGTAGATGTGGCGGCTGTACAATCGACGCCAGCAGCCCGGGAGGATGAGTGGAGAGAGACGCAGGATCGGGATCCAGATGTGCAGGTGGTGAAGAGGTGCGTGGAACGGGGGAGAGCCCCTAATATGGTGGAGAGGAAGAATTGGACTCGGGGAGCGCGGCAACTGTTACGCCAGTGGAACAAACTGATTATACGAAATCATGTGTTATATAGGAAGGTGACCGATCCTTATACCAAAGAACAATACTCACAGATCATTTGTCCAGGTTCACGCAGAGAGGAGGTATGGAGAGGAATCCACACGGCCGCGGCGCATGCTGGGTTGGAGAGGACCTTGGCCCAGCTGCGACGTCGGTTCTATTGGCCAGGCATGGAGGGAGCGGTGCGTCAGTTACAACAGGGTTGTGTCGCCTGCAGCCTGCAGAGGAACAGGTCAGAGCCTCGGGCCCCCTTACAACCCTTTGAAGTCTCATATCCACTAGAAGTAATAGCCATTGATTTCCTCACATTAGGTAGGCCTGCTGATGCGTGGCAAAACATTCTGGTAGCTACTGACTTATTCACCCGTTATAGTTGGGCTATTGCCACCCGAGACCAGACTGCGCACACCACTGTCCGTGCGTTATGGACGCATATTATCCAGCCGTTCGGCTGTCCGGCCCGGTTCCACTCAGATCGAGGCCCCAACTTCGAGTCCGAGTTAATGCACCATTTATGTCAGACTTATGGTATTGCAAAAAGTCGCACCACTCCGTACCACCCGGCTGGGAACGGTGGAGTGGAACGATTTAATCAGACATTACTGAACATGTTGCGATCACTAGACACTGATAAACAAGGAAGATGGAATGAGCACTTACCCGAGTTAGTTCATGCTTATAACAACACGATCCATAGTGCTACGGGTTATGCCCCCGCCTACTTAATGTTTGGCCGACATTTGAGGCGCCCTATAGATGTCCAGTTAGGAGTGCAGTCAGCGCAAGAGCGCATGGGAGTGGGTGGCTGGGTACAGGACCACCAACAGAGAATGGCGACAGCTTATAGGACCGCAGGGGAGAGGATGGGAGAAACGGCCAAGAGGAGAAAGCAGGTTTATGACCGTAGGGCCGGTATTACACCCCTATTACCAGGAGAGAGAGTGTGGATTCGAAATAGGAAGAGAGATGGCCAGGGGAAATTGAGTACGTGGTGGGACCCCGAGCCTTACGCAGTGATGGAACAGGTGGGAGCTACGGGGTTGGTGTACCGAGTCAGACCCGAGAAGGGGGGGCGAGAAAAGACCATACATAGAAATGCGTTGAAAGTGTGTGTAGCCCCCAGGTCGCCCCACGAGGACCCCCCAGCTGTAGTGCAGCCCGAGCAGGTAGAAGCAACAACGCCGCAGTATTATGGGTTTCTCTCCGTCCCGAGAGCACCAGATGAGCCACGGCGCTCGGGAAGAGCAAATATAGGCCAGCCACCCCAGAGGTATGGACATGATTAGGGACAGTTGCAGGGACTGGCAACGGAAAAGTGGGGGGGGATGTGACAGGGTCAAAGCAGGGGGGTGAAACCAAATTGTAACATTTTTTATTGATGATGAAAAACCTGTATTACGCACTTAAAAACATCATTCTCTTAACTATATTTCTGCACTGCATGTTTTATGGTTGACAATGTATTTCCCCCCGGTCCCCGAGCCACTTGACATTGGACTCCCCTATAGGCTGTGTGACATTGGCCTTGTGACAGCGGACGGCCAATGTCCCCAGGTCACGCTGGTGGCAGAGCGAATGAGGGCGGAGTAGGGTGTGGCCCACCTTATTCAAAAGTGAGCGCGAGCCACTTGGACAGCAGAGAGACAGGCATACAGGGCAGTGTGGAAGTGACAGCCAGAAGGGACGGTTGTGCACAGGAGGAGCAGACATACCACGGAGCAGAGGTGGGGAATACAGTGATCGCGGCACGTACCAAGCCACCAGCAGCGGACGGTGAGCAGACGGCGCAGTAGCAGCAGAGACGGGGAGGACAGACAGACGAACCAAGGAACGGAGGAGAGGTCCAGTGGCGATAACGTTGCGCGCTTCACACCCTCAAAGCCAGACGTACAGTCTGGCGGGCGAGTAAGTGTCCTTCTATGCAACGTTACCTTTATAAACCCACGGTCCTAAACCTCATATGTGAAATATACCTGAACAGATGAACTGGTTCTAGTTTCTATGATTGCAGGCAATACGCACGAAGACAAGAAGAGACAGTGATTCCTGGCCTAAACCCCCGCTCCAGTTAAACCCCATATAAGGACATTCCCACCTTTTGCATTGAACCGTGATGAGTATATGACATATAGCAATTGAATTGGCACTTGGCACTTTACTGCTTCAGTAATAGTTGGCACTTTAACGCTAAATTCATTATTTATTTGCTATAGTTTGCACAAGCCCTGTCTGTTTTTAGTGTTTGGTGATTGTCTGTATTCCTGTATTTTAGTTAGTTAGTGGGCGCATTAGGAGGTTGAGGTTTTAGAATTAGTGTTATATTTTGTTTATGCTTTTCAATATTTTATGGCTCATAGACGCCACTGTATTAGCTTAATAAAATAGATTACCTTTTTATACAAACCTGTTTCCGTCCAGCTTTCTCCAAGGGATATGTGTTGAAGTGTTGTTCTCATTTAAAAGTATTGTACTTACCTGGGTAAACTCGAACCTGTGAATAGCCTAAGAAAGAGTGTTACAGAGGACCCTACCTCTTAAATAAAAAGGTGGCGTAGTCTTGCAGTACCTAACAAACAGTATTATTCTCACAGTAATTACGCACCCCGCACTTTACCGTGCAACTGATATTTTATTGTTGTGAGTTTAATGTGTATTGTTATTTATTTATTATTGAGACAAAGTAAAGAGTGTCAGCATTCTAAAAAGAAGTGGCAAGTTACATGTGACAACCTGGCCACCGTCACATATTTGGCGTAGCGCGGCAGGACTGGGTAGAGAACAACACAAAATCCCTAAGAGAAACTGTATTGAAATTCTGCTGTTTTGCTGCTTTTTGTTTTGTTTTGTTTGGTTGAATCAAGAAAGTAATGATGATGATGCCAGTGTATCCAGGGGCACCGTGGCTACCTAAGTTTTCGGGCATAGAAGGTGAGGAGAAATACAGGGAATGGAGAGAACAGATTAAAGGATTATTGGGCACTCAGGATTTAACAGAGGAGAAAAAAGTTGCTTTTGTAGTACAGACCCTTACTGAGGAAGCTAAGCGACAAATTAGTGTAATTGACAAGGAAGATCGCAATACAGTGGCCAAAGTCTTTAAATGTTTAGACACGTTGTATAAAACATCTGTTTCTGCTTCCCAAGCTCGTGCCTTGTTCTATGGCTGTGCGCAACGCGCAGGCGAAAGTGTGCAGGCTTATATTTTGAGGCTTAGAGAGTTGTTCTGCGGGCTGCGGCGGCTCGACCCAGACACCGCTCCCTCCGATGCCATTCTGCGAGAGCAGTTACTTGTAGGACTGTCTGAAGGCCCTCTGGGTCAAGCCTTAAGAATATATGCCCGTCGAAACCCCACAGAAGACTTCGCCGCCCTAAAAAATGAGGCCTTCCTACTAGACACTGAACATAGAAGAGAAGGGACTGCTGAAATCTTGTGCCATGCTGTTAAAGACGCACTGAAGTGACATTTTCGGTCATTTTATTTTGAAGGTTCAGCCTGAAACGTCGGCTCAACGACTCTAATCCAATCAGAAGGTCCCATCCCTTCAGGCTATGGGACGTTGGATCTCAATCACTTCAGCCGTGGGCAACACGGCTAGTGTTTGTTTACAAGTGAGAGAGAGACGGCCAGTGAAGCGCGTTTGCTACTACCTGGCTTATTTCTAACCTATAATGTTTTCAGATACATATTTTAGTGTGCAGATGAAGTTTAAAATGAGTAATACACTCATCTTCAATGAGATTCAAAACGGAGTATCTCTGTAATTAAAATCAGCTGTGTTTGAAGAACGTGCAGCTATGGGAATCAAACAGGTGCATGTAATCAAGATTCATTTATATTCACGAAGGTCGAGTTATGTCATCACGCAGCACGTTTTCGTTTACAGGAAGTAATTAAGATTGGCTTTTTAGGGACTTTAGATGTAAAAATACACAAAAATGTTTTATTTTTATTTTTTTTGGCATCTATTGTTAGGTATGCCCATATGATGACCACGGATATGCTCTAAAAGTGTGAAAAACATATTTTTCATTTCACTACACCTTTAAACCTGTCTCTATCCCAACACCCTCACAGGAATCTGAATGGAGAGAGAAACTGAAACAGGAGATTATGGAAGACGTCAAATCGCAAATGCAGGGGTTTACGCAGGAGCTCATGAAAGAGATCAGACCGCTCCTTCGACCCAACACCACCGATACACGACCTCGCGGTTCGCCTCCATCTGAACGACGCCGGGAGCCGTACCAACGCAACGAGTGGGATGAGGGAGGTAGGCCGATCTGTAGGAGCTGTAGGCAGTCTGGGCACATTGCTCGCTTTTGTAAATCTGACCCCAATCATTTAAACTAGTACGCCCTGTCGCCGAGGTCCGGGAGACAGGGGTGCAGCGCGCACTCGCCAGATCAAGGGCTAATGAAGTGTTTATTGGGGACTGTCCGACTATTGGGATCACTATGGGAGGAGTCCACTTAAGGGGGTTACTGGATACTGGGTCACAAGTCACATTAATGCAGCAAAGCTTATTTGAGGAAAAATTCTCACACCTAACGTTGGGAAATGGGCCCCTTGTTTTTAAATTACGCGCCGCTAATGGTCTTGACTTACCGTACACTGGCTATGCCATATTGGACCTAGAGCTGGAGGGAATGAAGATCCCAGGGAGAGGAGTTGTAATCGTGAAAGATGAACATTGTACTCAACCGCTGATTATTGGGATGAATGTCGTGAACGCTGTATGGCATGCCCTCTTTAAATGGCCTGGGAGGCCTGTGTTTCCATGTCAGCAGGGAAGGACGCTGTGGAAGGACGCATTCGCCACCTGTAGGAGGGTGGAGGCAGTGACGAACGAAGATGGGTCCATCGGTTATGTGTGGCCGGTCGGCCGGCGGAAGATTCGAATCCCCGCGCAGAGTGAAGTGATGATCTGGGGCCGCGCTTGGAGAGGACCAAATGGAGCGGACTACGAGGCCTTGATGGAAGCCTTGCCGGATGGAAAAGATTTGGGAGTGGCCCGTGCCCTCGTCACGGTGCGCCACGGACGTGTTCCCATACGAGTGTGCAACCCACACGCATATAGTCTGGTCCTGGACCGCCACCAGAAGCTGGGGAGGCTGTACCCGGTGGAAGAAGCGGATGTCCGAGGCGGCAGGGACCTGAGCCTGTCCCTGGGGACCGACGGAGAGGTGGAAGTGGCCGTAATCAGTGTGGAAGATGATGGACCACTGAAGACCCTGCCCGAAGAGATGTAAGTGTTGACGGAGCGTGATGACCTGCCGGAGGCGCAGAAGAGAGAGTTACACGAGATGTTGTGTCGGTGGAAGAAGGTGTTCGCCATCCATGACGAGGATTTCGGACGGACGGACGTCGTGCAACACCAGATACCGACCGGAGACGCGGCACCCATACGAGAGCGACACCGGCCGTTGCCGCCCTCCATGTACCGGGAGATGAAGACCCTCCTGAATGAGATGCTGGAGAAGGGAGTCATCAAGGAGAGTTGCAGTCCGTGGGCGGCACCTATCGTACTGGTCAAGAAGAAAGATGGCAGCTGGAGGTTCTGCGTCGACTACAGGAAACTTAACGCCGTGACGCACAAGGACGCCTTCCCCCTACCCAGGATAGAAGAGACGCTCACCAGCCTGACGAAGGCGCAATGGTTCTCCACGTTAGACCTGGCCAGCGGGTATTGGCAAGTAGGAATGGATCCCCGGGACCGGGAGAAGACCGCCTTTACGACCCCGCTGGGCCTGTTCGAGTTTCAACGCATGCCGTTCGGGCTTTGTAATGCGCCCGCGACGTTCCAGAGGCTGATGCAGCAGTGTCTGAGTGGTCAGGTGACAGAATCCTTGCTGGTATATCTTGATGACATTATAGTATATTCACCTGACTTCTCCTCTCATCTACAGCACCTCGAGCTCGTCTTCCAACGCCTGTGGAGACATGGACTGAAGCTGCGGTTAGACAAATGCAAACTTCTGCGGAGGGAAGTGCAATTTCTGGGCCATGTCGTGGACAAAGAGGGAGTGCGGCCCGATCCGGAGAAAGTGGTGGCAGTGCGGGACTGGACACCACCCTCAACGGTCCGCGAGGTCCGCGCGTTTCTAGGTCTAGCGGGTTACTATAGGCGTTTCGTGTCCTCTTTTGCTGCTATAGCACGACCCTTAAACAACTTATTGATAGGAATCCCAAATGACGTAAAATCCCACCAGTGTAAAGTCGAGTGGACTTCGGAGTGCCAGCGGGCGTTTGATGCGTTAAAGAGTGCCCTCACACAAGCCCCGGTGTTAGCGTATGCGGATTATACACAGCCTTTTGTGGTTTACACTGATGCGAGTGGCCGTGGGTTGGGAGCGGTTCTAGCCCAGGTCCAAGACGGTCACGAACGTGTAATAGCTTATGCAAGCCGCAGTCTCCACCCGACCGAGCAGAATGACGCAAATTATAGCTCGTTCAAATTGGAGCTTTTGGCCCTTAAATGGGCCGTGACCGAGAAGTTTAAAGATTATCTCACTGGCGCTCGATTCACAATATTCACGGACAATAACCCTGTTGCGCATCTCCAAACGGCTAGATTGGGAGCTGTGGAACAACGGTGGGCTGCTCAACTTGCGTCGTTTACTTTCGACATCAAGTATCGACCGGGCAAAAACAACGCCAACGCTGATGCCCTATCGCGGTTCCCAGTGCAGCCTGTAGATGTGGCGGCTGTACAATCGACGCCAGCAGCCCGGGAGGATGAGTGGAGAGAGACGCAGGATCGGGATCCAGATGTGCAGGTGGTGAAGAGGTGCGTGGAACGGGGGAGAGCCCCTAATATGGTGGAGAGGAAGAATTGGACTCGGGGAGCGCGGCAACTGTTACGCCAGTGGAACAAACTGATTATACGAAATCATGTGTTATATAGGAAGGTGACCGATCCTTATACCAAAGAACAATACTCACAGATCATTTGTCCAGGTTCACGCAGAGAGGAGGTATGGAGAGGAATCCACACGGCCGCGGCGCATGCTGGGTTGGAGAGGACCTTGGCCCAGCTGCGACGTCGGTTCTATTGGCCAGGCATGGAGGGAGCGGTGCGTCAGTTACAACAGGGTTGTGTCGCCTGCAGCCTGCAGAGGAACAGGTCAGAGCCTCGGGCCCCCTTACAACCCTTTGAAGTCTCATATCCACTAGAAGTAATAGCCATTGATTTCCTCACATTAGGTAGGCCTGCTGATGCGTGGCAAAACATTCTGGTAGCTACTGACTTATTCACCCGTTATAGTTGGGCTATTGCCACCCGAGACCAGACTGCGCACACCACTGTCCGTGCGTTATGGACGCATATTATCCAGCCGTTCGGCTGTCCGGCCCGGTTCCACTCAGATCGAGGCCCCAACTTCGAGTCCGAGTTAATGCACCATTTATGTCAGACTTATGGTATTGCAAAAAGTCGCACCACTCCGTACCACCCGGCTGGGAACGGTGGAGTGGAACGATTTAATCAGACATTACTGAACATGTTGCGATCACTAGACACTGATAAACAAGGAAGATGGAATGAGCACTTACCCGAGTTAGTTCATGCTTATAACAACACGATCCATAGTGCTACGGGTTATGCCCCCGCCTACTTAATGTTTGGCCGACATTTGAGGCGCCCTATAGATGTCCAGTTAGGAGTGCAGTCAGCGCAAGAGCGCATGGGAGTGGGTGGCTGGGTACAGGACCACCAACAGAGAATGGCGACAGCTTATAGGACCGCAGGGGAGAGGATGGGAGAAACGGCCAAGAGGAGAAAGCAGGTTTATGACCGTAGGGCCGGTATTACACCCCTATTACCAGGAGAGAGAGTGTGGATTCGAAATAGGAAGAGAGATGGCCAGGGGAAATTGAGTACGTGGTGGGACCCCGAGCCTTACGCAGTGATGGAACAGGTGGGAGCTACGGGGTTGGTGTACCGAGTCAGACCCGAGAAGGGGGGGCGAGAAAAGACCATACATAGAAATGCGTTGAAAGTGTGTGTAGCCCCCAGGTCGCCCCACGAGGACCCCCCAGCTGTAGTGCAGCCCGAGCAGGTAGAAGCAACAACGCCGCAGTATTATGGGTTTCTCTCCGTCCCGAGAGCACCAGATGAGCCACGGCGCTCGGGAAGAGCAAATATAGGCCAGCCACCCCAGAGGTATGGACATGATTAGGGACAGTTGCAGGGACTGGCAACGGAAAAGTGGGGGGGGATGTGACAGGGTCAAAGCAGGGGGGTGAAACCAAATTGTAACATTTTTTATTGATGATGAAAAACCTGTATTACGCACTTAAAAACATCATTCTCTTAACTATATTTCTGCACTGCATGTTTTATGGTTGACAATGTATTTCCCCCCGGTCCCCGAGCCACTTGACATTGGACTCCCCTATAGGCTGTGTGACATTGGCCTTGTGACAGCGGACGGCCAATGTCCCCAGGTCACGCTGGTGGCAGAGCGAATGAGGGCGGAGTAGGGTGTGGCCCACCTTATTCAAAAGTGAGCGCGAGCCACTTGGACAGCAGAGAGACAGGCATACAGGGCAGTGTGGAAGTGACAGCCAGAAGGGACGGTTGTGCACAGGAGGAGCAGACATACCACGGAGCAGAGGTGGGGAATACAGTGATCGCGGCACGTACCAAGCCACCAGCAGCGGACGGTGAGCAGACGGCGCAGTAGCAGCAGAGACGGGGAGGACAGACAGACGAACCAAGGAACGGAGGAGAGGTCCAGTGGCGATAACGTTGCGCGCTTCACACCCTCAAAGCCAGACGTACAGTCTGGCGGGCGAGTAAGTGTCCTTCTATGCAACGTTACCTTTATAAACCCACGGTCCTAAACCTCATATGTGAAATATACCTGAACAGATGAACTGGTTCTAGTTTCTATGATTGCAGGCAATACGCACGAAGACAAGAAGAGACAGTGATTCCTGGCCTAAACCCCCGCTCCAGTTAAACCCCATATAAGGACATTCCCACCTTTTGCATTGAACCGTGATGAGTATATGACATATAGCAATTGAATTGGCACTTGGCTCTTTACTGCTTCAGTAATAGTTGGCACTTTAACGCTAAATTCATTATTTATTTGCTATAGTTTGCACAAGCCCTGTCTGTTTTTAGTGTTTGGTGATTGTCTGTATTCCTGTATTTTAGTTAGTTAGTGGGCGCATTAGGAGGTTGAGGTTTTAGAATTAGTGTTATATTTTGTTTATGCTTTTCAATATTTTATGGCTCATAGACGCCACTGTATTAGCTTAATAAAATAGATTACCTTTTTATACAAACCTGTTTCCGTCCAGCTTTCTCCAAGGGATATGTGTTGAAGTGTTGTTCTCATTTAAAAGTATTGTACTTACCTGGGTAAACTCGAACCTGTGAATAGCCTAAGAAAGAGTGTTACAGAGGACCCTACCTCTTAAATAAAAAGGTGGCGTAGTCTTGCAGTACCTAACAAACAGTATTATTCTCACAGTAATTACGCACCCCGCACTTTACCGTGCAACTGATATTTTATTGTTGTGAGTTTAATGTGTATTGTTATTTATTTATTATTGAGACAAAGTAAAGAGTGTCAGCATTCTAAAAAGAAGTGGCAAGTTACATGTGACAACCTGGCCACCGTCACATATTCATAAGTAATCTGAATTGATATATTTAGTTACTTTACCCAACAAATAAATAATGGTGTTAAAGCAAATACTTAATTTGAGTCCTAAAATTATCAAACGATATTAAAACATAATGCTTCACTTGTGAGCTCTGATTTGGGAGTAAATTAGGCTGTAGGCCAAGTCGTATACAACAGGTCTGTCTGTCTGTCTGTATTTACAGTCTGCTACTTTCAAAGTAGACCAATCACAGCTCATGCCGCTATGTGCATGACGTTATGAAACGGAGCCACCTCCAGACATGAAAACTTGATATTTCTGGTGAAAAGTTTGGAAGTACATTACATTTATTACAGTCATTTAGCAGACGCTTTTATCCAAAGCGACAATAAGTGCATTCAACATAGGTAGGCAGGAAACTACGAATCACCAGAAGTCTTAAGTGCATTTTCTTCTGAAACAAGCAACTGAGAGTATACCTAGCGCTAACGTAAAAGTGCAATATATCAGCTACCTACTTTCTTAAACAGAAGAAGTAATTAAACACCACCGTAATAAATCTAGCACTGTGTGTGTTGTTCCTAATCAGAACCTTGAATTGAACACCTTAAACAGGAAGTAGTTTAAAATCTATGTGAACAGATTTGTATGATGTGGCTCTGTATGTTTAGACATTTTTGCTGGTATTTTTTTGGTTTACCATTGATATCGCAGTGTAAATTTGATATTGTGACAGCCCTACAGAACAGAGCATATGAAAGAAAGAGAGAGCACATGAAACTTACTGAGTTGTGGATGGTCTTCAGGTTCCTCCTGTTTAATAGAAATGGCCCTGGCTGAGTCTGGAGAGTTCATCTTCACCTGCAGTCTGGACTCCACACACTGGTCTGAAATGAAGGAATTGAAAAAGGACATTAATGACTGGACACAGTAGTCTCCAGTTATTAAAGTCAAACAACATATGAACGTTGGGTGCAAGGATAATGGTTTACACAGTTTATATACAGTATTGTAGAAGATATCAGGCTTAACTTAAGATTACACAAGAGAAATGTATCAAAGGAGTGATTCCAACGATGCAAATAATGGTGTAAAGTGAATAAGGTGAAAGTAGCCAATAAGTGCAGTTCAAACACTGAAATGTGGCCCAAAATACGTCCCCAAGCAAGCAAAACTTATGTTCACAAGTAGGGATGGGGAATTATATTTGATCACATAAACAGCCTTTATTTGACCTCGATGAAGGCAGTGATCAAAGTTGGGCTGCTGAATTATTCACATTCTATTGTCAATTACAATTTTGGCTTCCAACAATTATGAAAACAAGATAAAACAGTGATCATGCCACGATCCATTTCGCACAATGATCGTTTTGTCTTGTTTTTAGTCATAAATCCAGTGCAACCCTTTAATTTACATCGGTGCACTTTGGCCCCTCCCTAAAAGCTCAAACTCAGTCTCATTAGACTGAGATGTTTAGATCTCACAGATCTAGTCAAGATGATAATGATGGAGAGCCTTTTTCAAGGAATCTGATGAGGGAAAAGAAACAAAAAGCAAGAAAGCAGCCCATGAACAAGACAGGGAAACTACTTTCAATGCCATGCATTACCTGGATGGTCATTCTAGGCCTGACACACAACAGCATCAGTTTTGCCATGTCTGCTAATATTATAAGCGACTTTGGGCTTGTTTATCTGTAATGTCGCTTGTAGACATTGGTAGTTGTGTTTTTATGGACTTGTTCTGGTCCTTATTTGGGCTTGCTTCCCTAATGTTGTTTAAACCAGTGGTTCTCAAACATTGTTCCCAAAATGAATACCCCCCCCCCCCATCTAAAAAGCATTTTGTGCCAGGGACCCCCTTACCAGATTTGTGTTGTTGAAATGTTTCAAGATTCTTTTGAAAATAGCAGATCTACAAGCTCGAAATGCGGCGTGTTGTGAGCTTGTAGATCTTTTCATAGATCTAGTTGCTTATTTCCCTCGCTGTACAGCACGACAAATGCTCAGACAAATGTTTAACTTCACTTGACAGACAATCACAGTAACATTACTGTGGACAGAGTAAAGATCCTACTCATGTAGCCTTGATAGAAGACTGTCATATATTATCTGACAGTCTTGGAGTAGGTTCAAAATAGTCTTTGCACTTTCACACTTGGGGTCTGTACATCTACATAAACGTTCAGATTTCAAATATAAAGTGTTTACCTCATGGCCACGGATGTTACAATTATGTACGGGCCCTCAAAGGTACCCGTATCTTCCGTATTGTTCAATAGAAAACATTTTAATCCTGATCGGTGGCCATTTTCCTCATAGTTATAATGTATCAGAGTGCAATACACCTCTCAACCAATAGGGTCACGCAGTTGAAAGGGTCACCAGACATGTCGACCCAAGACAGGTCGACCAGCCGCGATTTTGAGACAGCTCGACCCAGATCGACCGGGTCTGGTTGTCTGAAGTAGTAGCTCTGTGTAACCCCTAGAGGGTAGTAGAGTACAAGGTACAAGGTGACGGTGAGGGAGGTCCTGAGTATATATCTGTGTAACCCCTAGAGGGTAGTAGAGTACAAGGTACAAGGTGACGGTGAGGGAGGTCCTGAGTGTATTTATAGTATATTTAAGAGTAAATATTGTAAGCATGCTCCCCCAGTTGCATACTTTTTTTTAAGAAGTGTTATAGTATATTTAAGAGTAAATATTGTAAGCCTGTTTTGTCCTCCTCTCCTCTAAAATCATTTGAAAGTAGCAGATCTACACTAGTTGCCATCATTAAACACAACACAAGAGGTGAAATGAATTAAAGTAACTGTTCTTTTATTTGACAAAACAGGGCAGTGTGAAACAATTTCAATGATTGAAAAAAAGGTCAAAAATAGTAGTATATACAAAAAAATGTGAAATAAAATGTATATTACAAAAAGGCTGAGTCTTTGTGCACTATTTCAGTCATACTATCAAAACAATTTCAATGATTGAAAAAAAGGTCAAAAATAGTAGTATATTACAAAAAGGCTGAGTCTGATCGAATGTGCACTATTTCAGTCATACTATCAAACTATCAAAAATAGTTATATACAAAAAATGGGGGAATAAAAAAGAGAAAGGAGACCAGGCTAGACCTCGCTGTCCGCTCTTGCCAGTCCGACCCCGTGTGGCATCGTGTTCACCTCAGCAACAGCTGCCAGCAGCTGGGTGATGTCCAACTCCTTCATTGCATAGGCATCCCATAGTTTCACCAGTTTGCCCTGTGTGTCCTTAGTTTTCTTTCACTGGTAGCGTGCCACCATATCCATTGTGACGAGACGTTGTAGGTGTGAGATACAGAGAAGTTTGATGAGCATCATCATGCATTCAGAGTATCAAAAAGTGAGGCAAGGTGTATAATTAAACTGTCTGAACTTAAAATGTATACACCATTTGATGTTCAGAGCTCATACAGTGTTTCAGATGAAAGTTTGTATGTTATACCTTCATTCATAATGTTGGAATGAATGACAGAAAAACTGACTGGACTGGGATATTATTGCCAAAATAAATGTTTTAAACTGTTTTAAAGTGTTATTTGTCTAATCCCTTTAGTGTTTAACTCTGGTATAAAGAGTAAAACATTTAACAACACCCCACTTTTTGCTGTGTACAAATAATATAGTGTATTCAAAGCACAGCATACAATCAATAAAGGCATTACCATTATAACTATAACTTTTCTTATATATCAGACTTTTATACTTCATGTGATTATTCACAAAACCCCTAGGAGAGGTCTTACTCTGCTATGGGGATGGATGGATGATGGTGCTGATGATGATGGCTGATAGCCTTAGGAATGTGATTGATGTTGTTGATGGCCAGTGTCTCTGTGTTTCTACATATTCACCTTGTAAACAAAATGTAAGTAAGATGAAATATGCAATAGAAATTAAATCCCAATTACTCCCAATTACTCAGTGTGAGTACTCAGTACGAAATGAAGTTGCTTTTTGGATATCTCACACAACACTATTTCAGAACAGGATTTACTTTGCAGGATTTATTCATTTGATTATGGATTTTTAGAACGAAAGAACCGTCCCACAAAGATTATTTTGGAGAGTGCTGGCAATGGCATTGGTTTGAATTCTATTCAGACATTGTGTCTTGTGAAAAACATCCCACTGTTGTTTGGTGACATTACTCCTGCAGGGAACAAAAACTGGAATTTGTTACTGTTGCTACCTCAAATAATGAACATTGTGTTTTCACCTTCTCTCACTCTAGGCATGACAACATATTTAAAGCATTTGATTTTGGAGCACCACACACTATCTAAGCATTTGTATCCACACAGAAATGTAATACTGAAGCATCACTTTATGATCCATTATCCATCTGCTATATAAAGATTATTTTAAAAAATTCAAAAACATAACAAAATCACTGGCTAAAAAGCATCAGATGACCATTGCTCATCACTGGGAAACCTCCATTCTCAAGCACAATGAGTATGGGCCAATCAAACCTTTTTCCCTCAGTTGTGAAAATGTGGTTAACAATTCTAATCTTGAAATGATCTTGTCAAAAGAACTTTAAAGGGACATTAAGCATGTATACAAGTCTTACATCCATCAAGCTATGGGGATGAATGATGGTGCTGATGATGGCTGATAGCCTTAGGAATGTGATTGATGTTGTTGATGGCCTGTGTCTCTGTGTTTCTCTGCATATAGCTGCATTCTATATACAGTTTTAACTTTAAAGGGACATTAAGCATGTATACAAGTCTTACATCCATCAAGCTATGGGGATGAATGATGGTGCTGATGATGGGTGCTAGCCTTAGGAATATGATTGATGTTGTTGATGGCCAGTGTCTCTGTGTTTCTCTGCATATATCTGCATTCTATATACAGTTTTAACTTTAAAGGGACATTAAGCATGTATACAAGTCTTACATCCATCAGTGTTTGAGGTGATGAAAAGGAAATAGGCTGAAGCTAAACATTTATGATAGCCTATCCTTCCTTAAATGTATAGCTCTCATTATTAACATTAAAAAGATATGCCAATAATAGAAATACCAGATCCTTTAGATTGATTGAAGTTTGCACAGGAAAAGGTACCAGTACAGTACATGAGTTTACTGTTACAAGGTCAACTAAAATGATATAACCAACCAAAAAAGCCTATAGTAACTGTAGTTACTAGTTACTTTCCATCAGTGTTTGAGGTGATGAAAAGGAAATAGAGTGCAAGAATAATTGTCAGACAACACAGAGCTGCTGCTAATGTGTAGACTGAATGTCACTTTATGACTGAATGACAAAATAATCATTTCCATAACACATACAAATAATATAGTGTATTCAAAGCACAGCATACAATCAATAAAGGCATTACCATTATAACTATAACTTTTCTTATATATCAGACTTTTATACTTCATGTGATTATTCACAAAACCCCTAGGACAGGTCTTACTCTGCTATGCTGTGACAGTACAAGCATACATGTATACAAGTCTTACATCCATCAGTGTTTGAGGTGATCAAAAGGAAATAGGCTGAAGCTAAACATTTATGATAGCCTATCCTTCCTTAAACAAGGACACGGTCATATGCTGTGTAGCATACATATTCACCTTGTAAACAAAATGTAAGTAAGATGAAATATGCAATATAAATGAAATCCCAATTATAATATTTGCATCTCATATACGACAACACTGACTGAGCTGCTGCTAATGTGTAGACTGAACGTCACTTTATGATGTTCTGTAAACGGCCTCTGGGTGGCTCCCTTTAGCTTCCATTAGCCTCCATTAGCTTTGTAACGAGTGCAACAAAAACACCAACAGTCCCACACCAATACAGTCTTGAAGCTAAAGCATTCATAGAAACGTATTATAACATGGCAACTTTGCACTTTACCTGAAAAGGGGAGAATAAAGTGAGTGCAAGAATAATTGTCAGACAACACAGATTGAGGATCGCCAGGCTGAACCAATTGATAATAGACACACTGTAAGGATTTAGAGCTGAGGTAAGGAGGTGTCTAATGGCTGTGCTTGAAAGCCTTATCACATCAAGAAGACAATAGGGCTTGAGGTAAGGAGGTGTCTATCTCAATGGCTGTGCTTGCTTGAAAGCCTTGACAGACAAATAATAATTCTTTGGTAAATCAATGTACATATTATTATTATTATGTCTCTTTCCCTCTCTCTCTCTCTCTCTCTCTCTCTCTCTCTCTCTCTCTCTCTCTCTCTCTCTCTGTCTGTCTGTCTGTCTGTCTGTGTCTGTCTGTGTCTGTCTGTCTGTGTCTGTCTGTGTCTGTCTGTGTGTCTGTCTCTGTCTGTGTCTCTCTCTCTCTCTCTCTCTCTCTCTCTCTCTCTCTCTCTCTCTCTCTCTCTCGGTCCGGGTCGAATTTGGGTCGAGTTGTCGGGTCCAAGCGGGTCGACAGCGGGTCGACCGGTCCGGGTCGACCTGTCTTGGGTCGACAGGTCTGGTGACCGTTGAAAGCATACGGAGATCTGACACAGATCGGATTAAAATGATTAAAATTGAACAATACGGAAGATAAGGGTACTTCTGAGGCCCCGAACATAATTGTAACATCCGTGGCCATGAGGTAAACACTTTATATTTGAAACCTGAACGTTTAAGTAGATGTACGGACGGACCCAAAGTGTGAAAGTGCAAAGACTATTTAGAAATAACTTCAAGACGTTCATTATGACCGATGACCGTCTTGATCCAAGCCTACTCATGTACAAGCAACGTCTGATCATTGTTTATATGGACATTAACCATTACATTAATAATAGTTAAATCAACAACATGTAGCAAAACAATGTACGTATAGCTGCTTTGAGTACTTGTTGTGTTAATGATCACATTAATTATAATCTATCAAGTAACAGCAATTACATATTATATTCCATATTGAGTCAATAAATACAAAGTAAAGCCAACATAATGAGTTGATCTTTACCTGCTGTGTTTCAGTGGTTGAGCTGCTAACAAACGTCCTCCTGCTGCTTAACGACGACACTGTTCAGAAACGACACGTTTTACTTGTCTTTGTATTTTACTTTTATATAAATCTATGGTATTTTAAAGTGTCAACAACAGTCAGTCAACACACCATGTTGTTTTCACTACTGCATTGTGGGTATGTTCTTCTCTGACGAACACTTTGTCTAGACGCCAGTTTCCTCCGAGGTGGAAAGACTGGTGATGCGAGGTTAGACGCCAGTTGGTGTATTGCTGCCCCCTGCTGTTGGTCTCGGGTACTGTCCATTGTTTATATACAGTAACAGTACTATGTGACCTTCCTGACCTGTAGACAAGAGAACATCCATCTAGGAGTAAAGCACTTCATCCAACTAATACATAATGTATTATTAAAAACAAATTGATAATCAATCATTTAATACATTTATCAATTAATGATCAATCCCTATTTTAGGCATGTCATTATTTAAAAAAGACAAAAAAAACTTCCAGAGCTTAAAGAATAGTGAAAAGAGCCGATCTACAAGCTCACAACGTGTCACGATGTGATGCATTTTGAGCTTGTAGATCAGCTACTTTCACTAGTCTTGCAGGACACTGTTGTGCAGCATCGTGTAAAATAAGGCTAAAGTAATTGATTGATTCGTTGATATATATTTAAAAAATATATATCAACGATTTTTTGATTAATCAGGAAAGTAATCTGTAGATGAACTGCTTAGAAAGTCATGGATAGTTGCAGCCCTACATCCATCACAGCTTTCATCAGTGCACATTGATGCTGCACAGGTCTGATCACGTCTCATAGAAATGCAGGATACAACATATACCAACATACCATGTTACATGATAAATATTTGTTAAAAAAAAAAAAAAAGAACATGTAAATATATCACTATTTATATGATACATTCAAACTGTATGGTATATTCAGACTGTGACACAGTAAGAACATCACAAGTTACTTTTTGAGCAGAAATGTTGTTTATATGAATCATTGCATGCATAAGAGAATGATGGAATGCATGTTCCAGACAATTCAGAGTTTGGTTATTGTACCAGAATGTTGTGGGAAACAGGAAAAAGGTTCTTAAGATTTATTGAATGTAATGGATGAATTGCATTGGGTCAGGCTGACCTAAAATGGTCTTTAACTAATCATGAGATTTCATATTATTGTGTTCTAAGATGTATGGCCACAACACGTTATAAAAGCAGACCCACAATTCTATTTTATCAGTCCTGTCTGCAGACGTGGCTCCATTGGTATATTAATAAATGTATATATTTCTGAAGATGCATACTTGCTCCTTCCTGTTTAGTTTAGTTTAGTTTTGACTTGCTCTGTGTTCCTTTCTTCTATATTCTGTCTCTATTTGAACTCTTCCTGTAACTCCAGATGTTGTATAATTGTAATCGTCCTTAACATCTGTAATCATGTGATGTGAACATGTGACCCTAAAGTTGATTCTGAATTGTGCCTGGAGAATAAATTCTTCCAAACAACCTAAATATAATAATGTTAAGACAGCATAGCTGATGTTTCACCTTCCTGATAACCATATTATACATTAAAGCATAATAATGAAACATCTTGCATGTGTGTGTGTGTGTGTGTGTGTGTGTGTGTGTGTGTGTGTGTGTGTGTGTGTGTGTGTGTGTGTGTGTGTGTGTGTGTGTGTGTGTGTGTGTGTACGCACGCACACGTGCGTGTGTGTGTGTGTGTGTGTGTGTGTGCTATAGTGCTTTGCATAGGCTTTAATGTAATACCACATAACACTCTAATAATGTAATACAACGTAATAGTGATCATAGCCATAACATTAATTGTAAAAAATACTCATCATAATTCATTAAAATACGTGAATTTTCTCCCCTCAGTTAACCAATATTTAATAAGTAAAATAACTGAAATTGTGCCTCCCATTGGGTGTAATGAAACACAGCAAGATTACATTCAATCATATCAAAACTGCAGAATTCTAGAAAAAATGTTGTACCATATACTGTATATAGTTTATAGCCATTTATAGTATAAGTGAATAACAACAATAATTTGCAATACAGAGAACTGCAAGTCTGACATTAAGGTTTTTCTAAAGTACTTCTTTAATCTACTTGTCCCATCCGAATTCCTCCTGGCCCTGTTTACGGGGTACCGTTGCCAGTGGTGCAGTGCATACATTTCTCTCACAATATACTTCTCAAATCCATTGTATGTTGGTCATGTGTAAAACACTACAGAACATATTATCCTTATTATATCAATAATTCATTAATTATATTTCATCGTAGATTCAAATAAGGTTCCAGGTTTCAACAAATTTAAACAGTCATTTGAAGCATGGACAGGTAAATGCAATAAAAACAGGCAGAAACTGAACCAATCAAATCAATCAGTAGTAATTTCAGATCAGACAGTACTATATACTAACTTTTCCACTGGTAGCACTGGTGCAGTACTGTCCCTTTAAGACTGAGGGCCCTAACTTGCATTTTTAAAATGTATTTCAAAAAATATTTAAAAATAGTGAAAAGTAATCCTGGTCTATCTACTACCTCCCCCTGGTCAGCCGGGGCACCTAATGGAGGGGAAAGGAACTGGTTGGAATAACGTGTTCCTTCCACGCGCTACGTCTAACCAGGGAAACTCCCCCCTGTCAGGTGAAAAGAAGCGGCTTGCTAGCTCTCATGCATTGAAGGAGGCATGAGCTCGGCTCTAGGCTCTCCCTAGGCTGGCAGAGGGAGTGTAGCGCCCAGGATTACTTAGACAATTGGCACTGAGTGAAAAAATGGGTTGCAAAAATCGTGGGAAAAAAAAGTTTAGTTAAATAAAAAAGAAGTGAAAATAACCGATCTACAAGCTCACAATGCATCAATTATGTCACTATGACTCAGACTTAACCATAAATAAACCCGATCCGCCCATAGGCATATAGGATCCGGTTGTCCAGATGCTATGCCCATACATGGTGAAATGCATAAATGGGACCGACAACTCTAGTAATAAAAAATGCCTATTAAGATTAGGCAAAATAGGGCCCTTAGAGTCTGCAGTGCGTGCAAATGACATCATCTACTACATCATAATATAACAACTATAACATTCTAGTAAAACTGTTCCATACAATTGATATGGTTTACATGGTCATTTATAGTAATAAAAATAATTTACAATACCTCTAGGTAAAAGTTACTGTTATAATACACTGATGACTCCAAAAGCTGAGTCCTAATGAAAACTTCTGTTGACATGAGCAGTATAAATATTCATATTTTTGCCTCTCTATCCAACTCCCTGACAACATACAGCTGTTTAATTCGATCCTCCCAGTGAGGTAATTTATATTGGAATGTTTTTTCTTTTTCCCCTTTTGGTGTCTGTGAATGCACTGATGTCTTTTCAGAACACTTAACTGACTGAAACTCTTCTCAAACTGTTAACGATGTGTCAAGAGTGGAAAGGTTTTTCTCCAGTGTGGATACGCTGATGATTCTTCAGTCCCGATGACTGATTGAAACTCTTGTCGCAATATTTACAGTGGAAAGGTTTTTCTCCAGTGTGGATACGCTGATGTGTCTTCAGTCCAGATGACTGAATGAAACTCTTGTTGCAAAGTTTACAGTGGAAAGGTTTTTCTCCAGTGTGGATACGCTGGTGTTTCTTTAGATCAGATGAATGAATGAAACGCTTGTCGCAAAGTTCACAGTGGAAAGGTTTTTCTCCTGTGTGGATATGCTGATGTGTCTTCAGTCCAGATGACTTAATGAAACTCTTGTCGCAAAGTTCACAGTGGAAAGGTTTTTCTCCAGTGTGGACACGCTGGTGTATCTTCAGGGTATCTAACCGACTGAAACTCTTGTCACAATGTTTACAGTGGTAAGGTTTTTCTCCAGTGTGGATAAGCTGGTGTTTCTTCAGATAACCCGACTGACTGAAAATCTTGTCACAATGTTTACAGTGGAAAGGTTTTTCTCCAGTGTGGATACGCTGGTGTGCCTTTAAAGAACTTGACTCATTGAAACTCTTATTACAAAGTTTACAGTGGAAAGGTTTTTCTCCATCTGGTTGATGTCTGTCGTTCAGGAAGTCTATGTAAGCCATTAGTTCTTCTGGTTGAGTTAAAACCTTGGTAAATTGTTGATGACTATAGGATCCTGGTTGATCATCATCTCCTTGTTTCTGTCTGGTTGTAGAGCTGGTGATTTGAGTCTGCGAAGACTGGGACCTCACTTCTGAGAGAGAGAGAGAAGAGAGAGAGAGAGAGAGAGAGAGAGAGAGAGAGAGAGAGAGAGAGAGAGAGAGAGAGAGAGAGAGAGAGAGAGAGAGGTCAGTACAAATACATATAGCTTCCATCATCATCAAACAAGTCAATTGTTTAGGAGCACTACAGCTTCCTTGTTAATATTTCTGATATAATCTTTTTTTAATCTTTTTTCCCCAATTTAGTCGTCATACCAACTCCCAGTTTCCCCACACATGTAGTACCTGTCCCTGTGTTTAACACTGACTGACCTCCACTGGTCTCCTCCCAATCATCAATGTCTTCAGTGACTTCAGTGTCAGATTCAAGCTCAACTTCAACTTCAATTTCAGAGCAGTGTGAAGAGTTGTCTTCATCATCAACTTCACTTTTCACTGCTAGTAATGTCAACATTGATCCATCAGGCTCCTCTGGTCTTAGAAGTATCTCCTCCTGTTCCTCTTTAATGTGCGAAGGATCTGGTTCCTCCTGGAGCAGACTGGGGCTCCTCTTCTGTTCAGGAGAATCCTCCTCTTTACACACAACCATGTGCAGGATGTCTAGGAGCAGAAAAATAACATGATAGTAAACACTGGATTCCTGAAGTGTAAATAAACATTTCCATCCTCCATGTTTCCATCCTAACCCTAACCCAGATGTAGTCTACTGCCCAGGGACCAATTTGTACACATACTGCAGATATAAAATGTACACAGGGACCCCTCCAGCGTTAATCTAACTCTGGAATGTACAAATGGAACCAAATGGACATGTAAGGGACCATTTGGTTAAATTTTGTACACTCTCAGGTATACAGAAACTCCCAAAATGGCTCAGTTTCTGACTGTGCGTCTACAAGGGCTTGTGTGTTTTCTTTGCTGTGTTATTGGTTCCCGAAAGAGGAAATTTGACCATAGGCCAAGCCATATAGAACAGGTACATAAAAAAAATACCACCAAAGTGGAAAAAGCGGCACTTCAAAAGAATAGATGCAAGACAGGCTCAGATACACGTTCTTCTATTCAAAGAGAACGCTAATGAGTTTCGTATAGAACAGGGTTTGTCTGTGTGTATGTAGACCTACAGCATGTATTTCCCCTCAAAAGTAGACCAATCATATCTCATGCCGTTAAGTGCATGACATCATGAAACAGAAACATCTCCACACATGAAAGCTTGAAATGTCAGGTGAAAGTTGGGTCGTAGTTTAAAATCTATGTAAAATAGTTTTTATGGCATGTATCTGTACGTCTAGAAATAGGTCTGTGAGTCTGTGAATCTGTCTGTCTGTGTGTCTGGGACGAATCTCACAAACCGTTTTCAAGGAAGTATTTTTCCACTTCTGATAGAATGTACTATGTACAATGTGAAGTTATATGGTGCAGTTTTTCTATTAGTGTTGCATTTACTCAAAAGAGATGTGGCTTTTGGTTATGCTATTTCGTTATGGTTTATTATTATCAGTGTCAAGATATTTTTGCAATGGTTATTGTACAGCGAGAATTAAGATATTGTTGCAGTTCTACAACAGAACAGAACAAAATGACAGAAATAAAAAGAACATGAAACTTACTGAGTGGATGCTCTTCAGGTTCCTCCTGTTTAATAGAAATGTCCCTGGCTGAGTCTGGAGAGTTCATCTTCACCTGCAGTCTGGACTCCACACACTGGTCTGAAATGAAGGAATTGAATAAGGACTTCAAAACTGGAGACCTAGTGGTGTCCAGAATAACAGTAATATTATAGAATAATAGCAATATGCAGAAGGTAAAGGCAATATGGCCTAAGCCCAACACTCCAGCATATGAATCTTGGGTGCAAAGATTGTAGGATTCTTATATTATTGAAGAAATCCTTCATAATTCAAGATTACACAAGGAAGAATGTGACAAAAGATGGACTCCTACGATGCAAATAATGGTTTAAAGTGAATAAGGTGAAAGTAGCCAATCTGTTTTTATGTTTCTGCAACCAGACAGAATGAGCAATTTGTTTAATCATCAGGATATTATCATTGTCATGATATATTTTGTCATGATTATTTCTCAGTAAAATTAGATATTGTGACAACCCCACAACAGAACAGAAAAAAATTAAATAAAAACATTCAAGAAAGAGCGAGCACATGAAACGTACTGAGGTGTGGGTGGTCTTCAGGTTCCTGTTTAATAGAGATAGCCCTGGCTAAGTCTGGAGAGTTCATCTTCACCTGCAGTCTGGACTCCACACACTGGCCTGAAATGAAGGAATTGAATAAGGATTTTAAAGATGGGGTTCCATGGTTCTTTTCCCCCTAAAACATAGTCATTGGGTATTATTATTATACTAGAGATTCAGGCCACTTACACCTAACGTCACACTGCCCATCCTTGCTGCTGCGTGCGCCGAGTTTGAGGACGGTCTGTCCCATATATGCACATGACCATATAGGGGCATAGCGGTCGGATCTGTGGCTCTCTGCTCATAGACTCAGTGCATTCTGTAAACTGGTCCGATGAAGTGAACGGCGGTGACGCAACTCTTCTTATATGGCTCTGGTGCTGACTGATTAGTTTGTGGCTGATGCCATGACGACACATTGAGGCTAGACAACACACTCCATATTTGGGCATAGTTGCATTGGGAACTCCTTATATGGTTATGGCTGAGTCAGAGTGACGTCAGAGGTCCGTCCGCCCGCCGGCTGGCCGGCCCGTCCTCCATTAGTCATTTTAATATAGGATTAGGAAGGATGTTTTTCTAAAAACTGTACAGTAAGCGTTAAAATGATATTTTCATGTGTAGCACCACCTCAGCACCACCCACCTGACCCAGTCCCTCCTCCTCCTCCTATATGACCACCCACCTATACTAGTCCCCCCACCCCCCTCCTCATGAAAGGACAGCCCATGGATCTGCACAGTCGTTTACAAAAGGGTCTAGAACAGTGGTTGTCAAACTGACTTCCGGGGACCCCAGCTGGGTCCTTGAGAGGGTTCCGGGGGGGTCCCCCAGCAAAATGTATGGCATCAAAATCAGTGTAACCAGTTTAAACCTGCCGTATATACGTAGGTGATCTGAAAATCGCAGATCTACAATGTATTGACTAATAATGCATCGCGATGAGACACATTGTGAGCTAGATCAGCTTCTTTTTTTTCCTTTTTTTACAACTTTTACTTTGAACTGGAAGATAATGGATGAACAAGTACAACATGATCCTTACAGTATTATCCTTCAGGTTGTTTAAGAAAACAGACAACTACATTATTACTACAGCATGTATATATAGTTAATGGGTTTGGAGCTAAACTGTTAATTTGCAGCCCATGAACAAGACAGGGAAACTATTTTCAATGCCATACATTACCTGGATGGTCATTCTAGGTCTGACACACTACAGCATGATAAATGTTTAGTTGGTAAGGATTCAATGTCTGGTGCATGAAGACATGGAGCTCTAACTTCACTTGACAATCACATTAACATTACTGTGGACAGAGTAAAGATCCTACTGGTTTACAAGATACGTTTACACCTCATTGCTTATTATGGAGATTAACCACAGTAATGCTATAAAACACTGATGTAACTATAGGGTTACAATGATAATAGTGACGTCAACAACAACATAAAACACCACAATGTATATCAATGTCTTGCTGTAGCCATGGTTCACATGACGCTCGTCTGCCACAAGCGTCATGGAGCTACTTCCTGTTCTTTTGAACATTTTGCACCGAAGGGAGGAGGGGGGATTCCCAAAGGGAGGGAGGGAGGGAGGGGGGGGGGGGTATATACAGCATATTATATGACGGCGCTACGCTACCCGGCCGCTATCGACGAACGCCACGGTTGGCGTTCACCGCCGGAGTGAGGCTGATTAGCGGCTCGGCGTGACGCGCGGCTCACGCTGATCAAGGACGCCGAGTGGACGCGGCGTGTCCCGCTCGGCGGACGCCCCGGTCGGCGTGGCGTGGGGACGGCCTCACGCCAGAAATGTGCGATATTTTGCTAGCTGGGGACAACCAGTACATCTACATTAACATTAAAATTTCAAATACTAAGTGCTGACCCTACGGCCACGGATGTAACAAGTTCAAGCGCCTGGGTCTAAGTACCCTTATCTTCCGTATTGTTCAATAAAAAGCATTTTAATCAGATCCGCGGCCATTTTCTATTAAAAAAATAAATTATTATAATGTATCAGAGTGCAATACACCTCTCAACCAATAGGGCCGCGTAGTTGAAAGTATATGGAAAATATTCGGAGAAAATGTCCGGCGATCTTTTTATTGAACAATACGGAAGATAAGGGTACTTAGACCCAGGCGCTTTAACTTGTAACATCAGTGTCCGGGGGGTCAGTACTTCATATTTGAAATCTGAATGTTTATGTAGATGCAATCAGTGGTGAGCTGTGGATTTTTGAACTAAGGGTACTGTATTTTATGACGTCACGCGCGCGCACGTGCGCGCACATAGCCACTCAGCTCAGTGCTAGTTGAAATACTGCATTCAACATGTGATTATTATGTAATCATATGTATTATTATCTTGTTGTTTTGTTGCATTGTTAATTTGTTGTTTTTATTTTTGTTTCAAATTAATTATTGTATTTTCCTTTTAATTTTATATAAAAGCCCTTTACATAGACTCACCCACACATAAGTAGGCCTACTTAAAATAATCAGACAACTTGTCTTTGTCTTGTCTCAGAGAACTGGGTCCTCTGCTAAGCGACCCCCTTCACACCTTGCAGTGCAGAGATGTTGTCTGTCATTGTGAGAGGAATGTAACACATTCAATTCAAGTCCGTGTCTTTTCTCGAGTAGCCTAATGTTATGCAAAGCAGCCAGGTAGACGCTATTGAGAACGGCTCGCCATTGACGGCGCAAACCTTGAGAGGCTATTGTTTTGAAACTTTAAGGCGTTAAAGACCGCCGCTGACGGTGCGTGCACGCGCGCCCCCAGCTCCCACAGTGTCAGAACTAAGGGTACGCCGTACCCCCCCGTACCCCCTACAGCTCAACCCTGGATGCAATGGTTGTAAATGTAAACATTTCAAAAAAACAGGAAGAAGTAGCTCCATGACAGTCATGATATGACACTTATGTTTTTCAGGGCTAGTCTTGCTGCTGCTATGGAGCTGTTGTTAGTGTTTATGATCACTTTATAACAAGCTAACAGTAACAGCTAAGACTAATTAGATTTATGTTCCAACTTAAATGATGAGTTAATAAAGACAAATAGATGAACAAGACGTGATTCGTTCATCTTAAATGTTATAAATAGATGAAACACAACATAATGAGTTGATCTTTACCTGCTGTGTTTCAGTGGTTGAGCTGCTAACAAATGTCCTCCTGCTGCTTAACGACGACACTGTACAAAGAAAAGTAAAACGACACGTTATACTTTTCTTTGTATTTTACTTTTATATAAATCTATGGTATTTTAAAGTGTCAACAACAGTCAGTTAACACACCATGTTGTTTTCACTACTGCATTGTGGGTATGTTCTTCTTCTGACGAACACTTTGTCTAGACGCCAGTTGGTGTATTGATGCCCCCTGCTGTTGGTCTCGGGTACTGTCCATTGTTTATATACTGTAACAGTACTACAATATGCAGTGGTGGAAAGTATCTAAGTACATTTACTTGAGTACTGTACATAATGGAATACAGTTCAGAGTTTGGTTATTGTACCAGAAGTTCTAGTTCTAGTAAACAGGAACATAGTTCTGTAAGATAGATTGATTGTAATGGATACATTGGACTGGGTCAGGCTGACCTAAAATGGTGTAACTTATCATGAGATTTCATAATATTGTGTGTTAAGATGTAGGGCCACAAAAGGGTCTAAAAACACACCCACAATCCTATTTCATCAGTCCTGTCTGCAGATACAGCTCTGTTGCTATCTGTTGCTATATTAACTTATACATACGTATAATAATGCATAGCTGCATATATAGTTACTGTAGTGAAGGGAATGCTCTATGCTGAATTTCGGGTGCTGATTCTATTGTTCCCTAGGTTCACGCCGGTGTGTCGACCAGAACACCACTTTAGGCCCTTAATATTTCCAGATATGAAAGAATAGGACAGAGAGGCGCTTGATGCTTGATTGTCCTCTTTTACTGGTCTCCTTTGCAGCAGTACAGACATGTAGTAGTAACAGTTCAACAATAATACACACATGTGTGTGGTCTGGGAATAAACAGAATAGAGACAAAATAAGTGCATTAATAAAAGTGGTCTGTACCAATAATTACACATATCAAACCAGTCAAATGGTGTCATCTAGCTAGAGAGATACAATACCAAAATAGTATACACTTCACAGTTTAGAATTAAGAATAGTAGTTGTATATCCAAATACAATATGTATAGGAACTGTCATAACAGAACTGTGACTAGAAATGACTGTAGCTTGAATTAGGCAGAATGCATCAGCATGACAAATAAACATACTGTAATGTCAGAAAGTCCTATACTTTTAGGCACTACTGGTTGCCGATGGCCAGGGGTTAAGTTCAGACGTGTGCTCTATAAAAAAAACTGAAGTTCAAACCGTAAATTGAATTCAACAAAAAGGGTGATTTATTCTGTCACTTGGTCGTCACTTAAACATACTAAATAATAAATACAATTAACCTTAAACGCAAGGGAATACAGCCCAACAGTCCTCTCAAACACAGTATTCTCGAGCACAGTCAAAAACTGTGTGCCTCTGCCACAAGCAACACCTGCGCTTGATTACTGACCCTGTTATCTTGGCCATGACCACGTCCCACAGATGCAGTGCTTGGCCTTGACCCCGCCCTGCAGACACAGTGTTTGGCCTTGACCGCACCCCGCATACGCAGTGACATCATCAAAAAATGAGAAAAAAAACAGAAATCATACATATGGCTTGTGGTGTCATAAGTCCTGTACTTCTGGCACTACTGGTTGCCGACGCTAGAGTTGTTTACTTTCAACATGTTGTGGGGTATCGATCAAAGCCAAGAGTCAGACAGTGGTGGTACAAGCCCAAACATGGGTTTTTATTCAAATGAATGGCACAGAATCACTGCATAAACGGTCAAATCATAATAAAGGTGAGTATCTAGCACTGTGAATAATTGTTTAGCAAAAGTTCTTCCCAGGGCTGGGGCTCAGTAGACATCAATCATTCAGCAAGGTGCGACACAGTTTCAAGAGGGGGGGGGGGGGGGGGGCAGTGAGCTCCGCTTCACACCTTCGGCTCAGAGAGCATTGTTTCTACAGGGAATCACTTATTTAGAGGGGCCGTCCTCACCCCTTTCAGTAGGCCTCGCTCTGCCTTTGCATGCGAGGCTGGTATAAGATCCATACGGTGCCTATAACATATAAGAGACAATACTTTAGCGGACTTTTCACTTATCAAACACACAAGCTTTGGAAGGGAAAAATAGTGGAGTCTTTTTCTTACCGCCTGGCTGCCCGTCCTTCACCATGGAGAGGTTGATACTAGTGAGGGTGAGAGAGCAGAGAGTATTTGTAGCCAACGCCCTGGCCATCACACAGGTGCGCTGAATTGTAGTTGATCGAGGAGGTAGAGTGGCAGGTACCGCCCCTCGATGACGCAGCCTAGACTGAGGCGCTGCCTTTTGGTCCTCTCTCTGTCTCTCTCTCCCTGCCTCTCCATGGTTATGGGCTTACCTGCCAGGCGGTCTCGTGGCGAGACTCCACAATGTGCTAAAAAGACTGAAGTCCAAACCGTCCGTAAAGTTCATAAATAAACGCTTTATTCTTAGTAGCTTTCGTGCCAATCACTCCAGCATACAAATAAAAAATACAATTAAACATAAACAGTTAAACGTAGGGTGGCTAAACCAACAGCCCTCCTAAACACAGTCAAAAAACTGTTTGCCTCGCATCAGCAACACCTGCCCTTGATTTCAGACCTGGTTAAATACCTTGGCAACCTTGGCCTTGACCGCGCCCTGCAGTGACGTCATCAAATAGAAAACATGGCTCAAATGACTCTTACACACCAGCCCCTAATTGCTACTGGCATAAAACAGAGCAATTAAAAAACAACAAATTACAAAGAGCCATATATCAAAACAAAATCAAAATACAAAAACCCTTTTAGGTAATAATAATTCAAGCAATATTCAAAATTGCATATCCAATCTTGACAAAAGGCATATTTTAGAGAGAGGGGTGATGAGGTGATTTATCCTTTCCTTTCTTGAGCTCTGCCACCTTCCTTTCCTCCTCTTACTTGAGCTCTGCCATCTTCTTTTCTTCCTCTTTCTTTGGCTCTGCCATTATCCCTTCTTCCTCCTTCTAGAGCTTTTAGCAGCTTCCTTCATGGCTGCAGGCTTCTTGGCCTTCTTTGCTGCCACCTTCTTTGGCTTTTTATCGCGGTAAACTCTCAGGATTTGACCCGCTATTTCGGAATAAAGGGCACTTGGTTACTTTAGCTTAGCAATCAGTGTCAACAGTTAGACCTCTAAAAGTGAAATCAGAAATCCAACGAAATAATACATAGAATTAGATACTTAGATATATAACTTTGGACCTTTTTCTAGTAAATTGAGGAAATTGCAGATTAAGGAAATTAAGGATTTAAAAGTGAAAGAAAAAACAAGACACTATCCACCTCCCTACCAACATACAGGTGTTTAATTTGATCCGCCCAGTGAGCTAATTTATAGTAGAACGTTTGTTTCCCTTGGTGTGAATAAACTGGTGTCATTTTAGATTACTAAAACAACTGAAACTCTCGTCATAATGTTTACAGTGGAAAGGTTTTTCTCCAGTATGGATACGCTGGTGTGTCTTCAGGTCACCTGACCACCTGAAACTCTTATCACAACATTTACAATGGAAAGGTTTTTCTCCAGTGTGGATACGCTGGTGTTCCTTCAGGGCACCTGACCACCTGAAACTCTTATCACAACATTTACAATGGAAAGGTTTTTCTCCAGTGTGGATACGCTGGTGTTTCTTCAGGGCACCTGACTCATTGAAACTCTTGTTACAATGTCTACAGTGGAAAGGTTTTTCTCCGCTGTGGATACGCTGGTGTGCCTTCAGGTCACCCGACTGAATAAAACTTTTGTTACAGTAAGTACACTGGAAAGGTTTTTCTCCGGTGTGGATACGCTGGTGTCTCTTCAGGTTATCTGAGTGATTGAAACTCTTGTTGCAATGTTTACAGTGGAAAGGTTTTTCCCCAGTGTGGATACGCTGGTGTTTCTTCAGGTCACCTGCCTGATAAAAACTCTTGTTACAGTGCCTACAGTGGAAAGGTTTTTCTCCGGTGTGGATACGCTGGTGTGTCTTCAGGGAACCTGAATGACTGAAACTCTTGTCACAATGTTTACAGTGGAAAGGTTTTTCTCCAGTGTGGATACGCTGGTGTCTCTTCAGGTAACCTGAGAAATTGAAACCCTTGTTATAATATTTACATTTGAAAGGTTTTTCTCCATCTGGTTGAGTTAAAGTCTTGGTAAACTGTTGATGACTGGAAGATCCTGGTTGATCAGTGTCTCCTTGTTCCTGGCTGGTTGTAGAGCTGGTGATTTGCTGACAGGCTGATGAGGTGATCTCTCCATTCCTCAGCATTTGGCAGTAGGGGTCGTTGTGTTTACTCCTGATGTGTTTAAGGAGGAAGACCTGAGATGTGAAGGAGTATGAACACTCAGAACAGGAGAAGAACTGAGTTTGGGAAGACTGGAACCTCACTCCTGCGAGAGAGAGGGGGGGGGGGGGGGGGGGGGGGGGGTGTGAGAGGAGGACAGAAGGGGAGAAGGCAGGTTAAAAATGGTAGAGTACACATACAACTTGAAAGCTTCCATCATCAAACAAGTCCGTTGTTTAGCTTCCCTGTTAAAATGTCTGATTTAATTGTATTTTTCATCAACCTCTTTTATTCCACCTCCCAGGTTTCCCAGGTTACCTCCCTCCTGTGTTTAACACTGACTGACCTCCACTGGTCTCCCAATCATCACTGTCTTCAGTGTCAGATTCAAGCTCAACTTCAATTTCAGAACAGTGTGAAGAGATGTCTTCATCATCATCTTCACTTTTCACTGCTAGTAATGTCAACATTGACCCATCAGGCTCCTCTGGTCTTTGAAGTAACTCCTCCTGTTCCTCTTTAATGTGTGGAGGCTCTGGTTCCTCCTGGAGCAGACTAGGGCTCCTCTCCTCTTTACACACAGCCATGTGCAGGATGTCTAGTTGGAGCAGAAACATAACATGATAGTGAACACTGGATTCCTGAAGTGTGAATAAACATTTCCATCCTCCATGTTCCATGTAAAAAAGGAGGTATCACCTACTTAAGGTGCATTCCCACTGAAAGATAAATAAATAATCTTTCTAGTCACTTGAATCTCATCATTTTGGTCACTGGGTGTTTAATATGTGTGAAAATAAGAAAGATTCAGCAACTACAAGTTCTATTTCATGGCAGAAATATTGATAATTTATAATCAAGCTGTGAAAAACACAAAGCGTGTGTTTTTCCCCCTTCCCAGCCTGCTGCCCAGGGACCCAATTTGTACACATACTACAGATAGAAAATGTACACAGGGACCCCTCCAGCTAAATGGAACCAAATGGACATGTAAGGGACCATTTGGTTCAATTCTGTACACTCACAGGTATACAAAAACTCCCAAAAAGGCTCAGTGTCTGGCTGTGCGTCTTCAAGGGCTTGTGTGTTGTCTTTGCTGTGTTATTGGTTCCCGTCAGAGGAAATTTGGTCATATGCCAAGCCATATAAAACATGTACATAAAAAAAAGTGACCACCAAAGTGGAAAAAGCGACACTCCAAAATAATAGATGCAAGACAGGCTCAGATACACGTTCTTCTATTTAGAGAGAACGCTAATGCGTTTCGTATAGAACAGGGTTTGTCTGTATGTATGTACAGTATGGATTTCCCCTCAAAAGTAGACCAATCACATCTCATGCCGTTAAGTGCATGACATCATGAAACAGAAACATCTCCACACATGAAAGCTTGAAATGTCAGGTGAAAGTTGGATCGTAGTTTAAAATCTATGTAAAATAGTTTTATAGCGTGGCTCTGTACTTCTAGAAATAGGTCTGTGAGTCTGCTAATCTGTCTGTCTGTGTGTCCGGGACGAATCTCACAAACCGTTTTGACGATCAGCGCCAAATTTATGCACGATGATCAAGGAAGTATTTTTCCCCTTCAGATAGAATGCACTATGTGCAATGTGAAGTTATATGGTGCAGTTTTTCTATTAGTGTTGCATTTGCGCAATAATAAATGTGCTTTTTGGTTATAGTAATGAGACAAACAAGGTTAACAATGAATTTTGAGAGATCTTTTAATGATATTAGCTACATATCAGCATGATTATCATAAGTTGTCAAGATATTTCTGCAATGGTTATTGTAGAGTGAAAATGATATATTGTTGCACTTCTACAACAGAACAGAAAGAAATTACAGAAAGAAAGAGCATGTGAAACTTACTGAGTGGATGGTCTTCAGGTTCCTCCTGTTTAATAGAAATGTCCCTGGCTGAGTCTGGAGAGTTCATCTTCACCTGCAGTCTGGACTCCACACACTGGTCTGAAATGAAGGAGTTGAATAAGGACTTTAATAACTGGAGACCTAGTGATGTCAAGAATAACAGTAATATTTGCAGAAGGTAAAGGCAATATGGCCTAAGCCCAACTCTCCAACATATGAATCTTGGGTGCAAAGATTATAGGATTCATATATTAGGGAAGGAGTCATTCGTAATTTAAGATTACAAAAGTAAAACTGTGTCTCCTGCGATGCAAATAATGGTCTGAAGTGAATAAGGTGAAAGCAGCCATTCTGTTTTTTATGTTTCTGCAACCAGACAGAATGAGCAATTTGTTTAATAATCAGGATATTATCATTGTTATGATATATTTTGTCATGATTATTTCTCAGTAAAATTAGATATAGTGACAGCCCTACAACAGAACAGAAAAAAAGGGGGAAAAAAAACATTCTAGAAAGAGTGAGCACATGAGACTTACCGAGGTGTGGGTGGTCTTCAGGTTCCTGTTTAATAGAGATAGCCCTGGCTGTAGAGTTCATCTTCACCTGCAGTCTGGACTTCACACACTGGTCTAAAATGAAGGAATTTAATACATGGTAAATGGTGCATTTATATAGCGCTTTTATCCAAAGCGCTTTACATAGATTGTGCATCACATTCACCCATTCACACACACATTCATACACCGATGGCGGAGGAAACCATGCAAGGCATCGGGAGCAATTAGGGGTTCAGCGTCTTGCTCAAGGACCCTTCGACACTAACTCTGGGGGAGCCCGGGATCGAACCCATCCGGCCACTCTACCCCTGAGCCACTGCCGCCCGGCACCACCACTTTGGTAGTATTTTATGTACTTATAAGGTTATGGCTGAGTCAGAGTGACGTCAGAGGTCCGTCCGTCTGCCGGCTGGCCGGCCCGTCCTCCATTAGTCATTTTAATACAGGATTAGGAGGATGAATGTTTTTCCAAAAATTGTACAGTGTTAAAATTATATTTTCATGTGTAGCTCCACCCACCAGTTCATTAAGTATACCTGGTTTGCACCTTAGCACCACCCACCTGACCCAGTCCCTCCCCCTCCTCCTATATGACCACCCACCTATCCTAGTCCCCCCACCCCCCCTCCTCATGAAAGGACAGCCCATGGATATGCACAGTTGTTTACAAAAGGGTCTAGAACAGTGGTTGTCAAAATGACTTCCGGGGACCCCAGCTGGGTTCTTGAGAGGGTTCCGGGGGGGTCGCCCAGAAAAATGTATGGCATCATAATCAGTGTAACCAGTTTAAACCTGCCGTATAGTGATCTGAAAATAGCAGATCTACAAGGTATTGAATAATGATGCATCGCGCTCATTAACATGTGGACAGAGTAAAGATCCTACTGGTTTACAAGATACGTTTACACCTCATTGCTTATTATGGAGATTAACCACAGTAATGCTATAAAACACTGATGTAACTATAGTGTTACAATAATAATAGTGACGTCAACAACAACATAAAACACAACAATGTATATCTTGCTGTAGCCATGGTTCATATGACGCTTGTCTGTCACAAGCGTCATGACGCCACTTGTTCCTGTTTTTTGAACATTTTGCACCGACAACCAGTACATCTACATTAACATTCAAATTTCAAATATAAAGTGCTGACCCCCCGGCCACGGACGTGACAAGTTAAAGCGCCTGGGTCTAAGTACTCTTATCTTCCGTATTGTTCAATAAAAAGCATTTTAATCATATCCGCGGCCATTTCTATTAAAAAAAAAAGAATAAATATAATTGATCAGAGTGCAATACACCTCTCAACCAATAGGGCCTTGTAGTTGAAAGTATATGGAGAAAATTTGGAGAAAATGGCCTGCGATCTGATTAAAAAGGTTTTTATTGAACAATACGGAAGATAAGAGTACTTAGACCCAGGCGCTTTAACTTGTAACATCCATGGCTTTGGGGTCAGCACTTTATATTTGAAATCTGAACGTCTATGTAGATGTAATGGTTGTAAATGTAAACATTTCAAACATACATCAAGAAGTAGCTCCATGACACTCATGTTTCGGGGCTAGTCTTGCTGCTGCTATGGAGCTGTTGTGTTTATGGTCACTTATAAAACAAGCTAACAGCTAAGAGTAATTAGATTTATGTTCCAACTTAAATGATGAGTTAATAAAGATAAATAGATGAAACAAGACGTGATCCGTTCATCTTAAATGTTATAAATAGATGAAACAACATAATGAGTTGATCTTTACCTGCTGTGTTTCAGTGGTTGAGCTGCTAACAAACGTCCTCCTGCTGCTTAACGACGACACTGTTTAGAAACGACACGTTTTACTTTTCTTTGTATTTTACTTTTATATAAATCTATGGTATTTTAAAGTGTCAACAACAGTCAGTCAACACACCATGTTGTTTTCACTACTGCATTGTGGGTATGTTCTTCTTCTGACGAACACTTTGTCTAGACGCCAGTTGGTGTATTGCTGCCCCCTGCTGTTGGTCTCGGGTACTGTCCATTGTTTATATACAGTAACAGTAAAGCAAAGCAAAGTTTGTTGTTTACCCAGGGTGTCGGACTAAGCACGAAGCTTGTTTCCAGCCGGACCCTGCATGGAAGCCTTGCTCAAGGGCTATTCAGCGGTGATTCATGATTGATGTGATGAATTGGGGAATCGAACTAGGGACCTTCCGGTATCAAGGCCGCCCCTCTAACCACTAGGCCACCGCTGCCACTAAACGTGTGTTCCCATACCGGGAGTCGAACCCGGGCCGCCTGGGTGAAAACCAGGAATCCTAACCGCTAGACCATATGGGAGTACTATGTACTATGTGACCTTCCTGACCTGTAGACAAGAAAACATCCATCTAGGAGTAAAGCACTTCATCCAACTAAGCAAATGAATTGATTATAGAAAAAAAAAAGTGTTAATCATTGATTTAATAAATTAACCAATTAACATTCAATAGGTCATTCATTGCAGGCAAAATCTTCCCACAAATGTAAAATCCAAAAATATTGAAAATAGCAGATCTACAAGCTCACGACACGTCACATGTTTTGAGCTTGTAGATCAGCTATTTTCACAAGTCTTACACGACACTATTGTGCAACATAATATAACATAGGGCTGACGTCCTCAATCAATTTGTTGAAAAAAAATAAACATATAAAGAATAAAACTATTACAATTATTTGATTAATCAGAAAAGTAATCTATAGATGAATTGCTAAGTCATGGATAGTTGCAGCCCTACATCCATCACAGCTTTCATCAGTGCACATTGATGCTGCACAGGTCTGATCACGTCTCGTAAAAATGCAGGATACAACATAGTACACTAACATATACCATGATACAGGATGCAACATATACCTTGTATTAAACATGTTATTACTCACATTTTCAAACTACAGTATGTAACTATATCAATATGTCTATGATAAATTCAGACTGTATGGTATATTCAGACTGTGACACAGTAAGATTATCACAAGTTATTTCAAAACAATGTATGTTCCAAATAGTTATGAGTTTCCCATTATGGTTATTGTACCATAATGTTCTGGGAAGATTGATTGATTGTAATGGATGAATTGCAATGGGTCAGGCTGACCTAAAATGGTGTAACTAATCATGAGGTTTCATATTATTATGTGCCAAGATCTAGGGCCACACAAAGGTATAAAAACACACCCACAATCCTATTTCATCAGTCCTGTCTGCAGGTATGGCTCTGTTATATTAACAAATGTTATATAGGTTCAAAACACATCTACTGATGCACAAACTTGGACACTGTCTCTTGGGGGCTTAGGGTAGCAGGTGAGATGTTGGCAGCAGGTGTTGGCGACACTAGGAGGCTCTGGTCACTGTGGGTTGCCTCCGGGCCTGGCTCCTCCTGCGTCTGACCAGAAGTGCGTCTGACCAGAAGTGACTTCTGTGCGTTGTGTCGTCGTTGTCGCTTTCAAACATCTCATTCTGCCTTGATGGGTTTTTAAACCCTCTTGAATGTTGCAGGTTTTACCTCAGTATGTAGCTTGCTTTGGGTTCTTCCCCTCAGAAGAAGAGGTTAGGGCTGCCAACCCTCTCCATCCCGGGTTTCCGTCTCTCCGGCCGTCCTCTGTCTCTCCAGAGTATTTCAGTTAACAAAACATCTACTGATGCGCAAACTTGGACACATCATCAGTGTTGTTTCCTGGAGTCACTGGTCAACAGTATACTTCTAGAGACGCATACAGTTTTTTTTACTTGTTTCTTTCTTCTATATTTCTTTTAATATATTTTAACTCCTCCTGTAACTGTAGATGTTGAGAGCTTGTACAAAAACACTCTTTTACATCTGTAATGATGTGATGTGACACTAAAGTTGATTCTGATTTGTGCCTGCAGACTAAATTCTTCCACACATCCCAAATAGTAATGTTAAGAGATCATAGCTTATATTTCATTTTCCTGATAATAATCCATTAGGCTTATAGCGTAGTAATAAAACATCTTGCACAAATGTGTGTGTGTGTGTGTGTGTGTGTGTGTGTGTGTGTGTGTGTGTGTGTGTGTGTGTGTGTGTGTGTGTGTGTGTGTCGATAAACAATGCGGCCCCCCAGAGTGAGTGTGGAAATTTTGTGGCCCTCACCATATACAAAGTTGCCCACCCCTGATGTACAGTATACATCTGCTGCTATTCTCACACACCTTTATATCTTACCCCAGTTACTATGTGTAAATATGTACATCATTTGTTTGTCTTTGATTGATCTCTCTACCCCCTTGCCCCCCCTTCTTCCCTTTCATATTTTCTATGGAAATAAAAACAACATAACTTGCACAAAATCTAATTTCACCCACTTTTTTATTTCTGTAGTGTAAACCTGTTATGTGACAATAAAGCTGATTCTGATTCAGATTCACATCACAATTTAATAATGTAATACAACTTAATAATGATCATAGCTATTTCATTAATTGTAACAATTACTAGTCATAATTAATAAACTGCATAATTGCAGCCTCCTGAAGGTGTTTCTTTAGGGTACCCCACAAATGCTGGTTTACATAATAAACAGGACACATTGTTTTCAACAGAACAGTTTCTAGACAGTTCTGAGTTTGGTTATAGGGCATAGCAGTACTAGTGACGGCCATTTTGTGGTGCCACAAATCAAAAGCCCATTCATTTTTCATAGATATTTCCGAAAATATTTATATTAATTATTTTAAGCCTGGAACCAAGCCATCCACGCTCCTGGTGAATAATGACCATAAAATATTTGTTTCTGTGTCAATTATTTTTTGAAAACCGCAAAAAGGGGGTATTTATTCAATATAGTATGTAATATAATTAGATATGTTTTGACACTGAATCAAATATGTTATGGTCATGATTCACCAATAGTGTAATAATTACTGGCAAAATTAATCAAAAATGCATGCAAAGTAGTTTTCCCTCAGTTAACTGATTTAATACCTAAAATAATTCAAATAATACCACATTAATTGGGCATGTAATAGAATACAGCAAAATACATTAAATCAAATGATTAAAACTAAGATTCTAGAAAAAACAGTTATACCGTCTACAATTGATATGGTTAAAATAGTAATTTATATAGCTTTATATAGCTTGAGGAACCATTCAATGGAGTTCAATGGACAGGTGGTGCCATCTTGGGAGGTTTACAGCAATTTTTCTAAGAAGAAAAGAAAGAGCTCGGAAATGTCTCCAAAAGGCAATTCAGGCATTTAGCAGACACTCTTAATCCAGAGCGATTTACAGTAAGAAATACGAGTACTAATGGAGGCCTCTGTTGACAAGAGCAGTATAAATCACTATATGTTTGTTTGTCTGTCCAACTCCCTGCCAACATACAGCTGTTTAATTTGATCAGTGAGCTGATTTATAGAGGACCGTAAAAACAAATCATCCTTGGTGTGAATGCACTTAACTTAACTGACTGAAACTCCTTTGTCACATTGTGACAGGAGTTTATCCAGTGTGAATACTCTGGTGTCTCTTCAGGTCTCCTGACTGACTGTAACTCTGTTCACAATGTTTTCAGTAATAATAATAATAATAATAAGGGTAATAATAATACACTTTATTTGTATAGCACCTTTCATGACATGCAATGCAGCTCAAAGTGCTTTCCAGAGCAAGAATTTAGCGTGGACAAGCTGGTGCTTCTTCAGGTGACCTGAGTGACTGAAACTCTTGTCACACTGTTTACAGTGGAAGATTTTTTCCAGTGTGAACACGCAGGTGTGACCTAAGGTTATCTGACCGACAGAAACTCTTGTCACAGAATTTACAGTGGAAAGGTTTTTCTCCAGTGTGGATACGCTGGTGTGTCTTGAGGTTTTGTGAGTGACTGAAACTCTTATCACAATGTTTACAGTGGAAAGGTTTTTCTCCAGTGTGGATAAGCCGCTGGTGCCTCTTCAGCGCATCTGACCGACTGAAATTCTTGTCACAATCTTTACAGTGGAAAGGTTTTTCTCCAGTGTGGATAAGCTGGTGTGTCTTTAGGTCACCTGACCGACTGAAACTCTTGTCACAATGTTTACAGTAGAAAGGTTTTTCTCCAGTGTGGATAAGCTGGTGTGTCTTCAGGTGAAATGACCGACTGAAACTCTTGTCACAATGTTTACAGTGGAAAGGTTTTTCTCCAGTGTGGACACGCTGGTGTGTCTTCAGATGACTTGACTGAAAGAAACTCTTGTCACAATGTTTACAGCGGAAAGGTTTTTCTCCAGTGTGGATACGCTCGTGTTTTTTTAAGTCATCTGACCGACTGAAACTCTTGTCACAATGTTTACAGTGGAAAGGTTTTTCTCCAGTGTGGATACGCTGGTGTGTCTTGAGGTGACCTGAGTAACTGAAACTCTTGTCACAGAATTTACAGTGGAAAGGTTTTTCTCCAGTGTGGATACGCTGGTGTGTCTTGAGGTGACCTGAGTAACTGAAACTCTTGTCACAGAATTTACAGTGGAAAGGTTTTTCTCCAGTGTGGATACGCTGGTGTGTCTTGAGGTGACATGAGTAACTGAAACTCTTATCACAATGTTTACAGTGGAAAGGTTTTTCTCCAGTGTGGATAACCTGGTGTGCATTAAGGTTACCTAACTGACTGAAACTCTTTTTACAATGTTTACAGTGGAAAGGTTTTTCTCCATCTGGTTGATGTCTGTCGTTCAGGAAGTCTGTGTAAGTCTTTAGTTCTTCTGGTTGAGTTAAAGCCTTGGTAAATTGTTGATGACTATAGGATCTTGGTTGATCAGCATCTCCTTGTTTCTGGCTGGTTGTAGAGTTGGTGAGTTGAGTCTGCGAAGACTGGGACCTCACTTCTGAGAGAGAGAGAGAGAGAGAGAGAGAGAGAGAGAGAGAGAGAGAGAGAGAGAGAGAGAGAGAGAGAGAGAGAGAGAGAGAGAGAGAAGGGAAGAGGCAGGTTAGAAATGGTGAGTACAAATACAATAGCTTCCTTGTTAATATTTCTATAATTTTTCATCTTTTATTCCCCAATTTAGTCGTCACACCAACTCCCAGTTTACCCACACATGTAGTTCCTGTCCCTGTGTTTAACACTGACTGACCTCCACTGGTCTCCTCCCAATCATCACTGTCTTCAGTGACTTCAGTGTCAGAATCAAGCTCAACTTCAACTTCAGAACAGTGTGAAGAGATGTCTTCATCATCAACTTCACTTTTCACTGCTAGTAATGTCAACATTGACCCATCAGGCTCCTCTGGTCTTTGAAGTATCTCCTCCTGTTCCTCTTTAATCTGTGGAGGCTCTGGTTCCTCCTGGAGCAGACTGGGGCTCCTCTCCTGTTCAGGAGAATCCTCCTTTTTACACACAACCATGTGCAGGATGTCTAGGAGCAGAAAATAACGTGATAGTATAGCAATATTAAAACATAATACTTCACTTGTGAGCTCTGATTTGGGAGTAAATTAGGCTGTAGGCCAAGCCGTATACAACAGGTCTGTCTGTCTGTCCAATCACAGCTCATGCCGCTTAGTGCATGACGTTATGAAACAGATCCACCTCCAGACATGAAAGCTTGATATTTGAAAAGTTTGTGCGTAGTTCAAAAATCTATGTAAACAGATTTTTATGATGTGGCTCTGAATGTCTGGACATTTTTGCTACAGTTACCATTGTTATTGTACAGTGTAAATTTGATATTGTGACAGCCCTACAAAACCGAACATATTAAAGAAAGAAAGAGCACATGAAACTTACTGAGTTGTGGATGGTCTTCAGGTTCCTCCTGTTTAATTGACATGGCCCTGGCTGAGTCTGGAGAGTTCATCTTCACCTGCAGTCTGGACTCCACACACTGGTCTGAAATGAAGGAATTGAAAAAGGACTTTAATAACTGGAGACCTAGTGGTCTCAAGAATAACAATAATATTTGCAGAAGATCAAGGAAATTGTCCTAAACCCAACTGGGTACAAAGATAATGGGATGTATATGTTAGGGAAGAAATCACTCTTAAGCCAAGATTACGTAAGGACAAATGTGTCTATGGACTCTTTTGATGCAAATAATGGTCTCAAGTGAAATAAGGTGAAAGTAGCCCTTCTGTTTTGAAAGTTTCTGCAACCAAGCATCAACATATGCTGGTTGCTTTATGGTGCATACTGCACTGGGGCATGATGCATGACACATGGGTTTCTAGTTATAGCAACATTAGTGAGACTCCATGGAGTTTCTAAAAGATGTAAAGGGTCATCAAATTTACCCATTGTGGATTAAATTCTCTACTTTGAACTGGATGTTAATGGGTTGAGCAAGTAAAACATGGTTCTTGCAGTATTATCCTTCAGAACTTCTGAAGGAGTCTGGTTTAAGAAAATAGACAAAATATGCAGTATATAGTTAATGCCGCAGTTTTCTTGTGCAATATATCATATTTTTAACCCATTCCTTCTGGTGTAAACTTATGATGTGACAATGAACTTGGAAGTATACACACTATATCATTTGAACGATAAGGAGATACACTTTGTTAATGATAATACTAATACATAATGATAACAGAATAAATGTGTTAACCCATTCAGACCTGGAACGCATCTGTGTGTCATTTTTGATTTGAGCTAAAAAGCATTATTTTACACTTTGGCTATTCAAAAATAGCAGATATACAAGCTCGTAGCGCGGCACTTTGAAAAATTGTGAAAATGTGTGCAAATCTTTGAATATGTATTCTTTTAAAGCGAACATTTGTAACTCAAATCTTTGCTTCTGGGGGGTCCCTGGAACAAAATATTTTGAGATGGGGGTCTGCGGCTAAATACTTTTTTTTGGGGGGGTCCTTGACCCGAGATTTGAGTACCACTGATAATAGAAACAGGTTTTTCAGAATACTGTTGGGATTTACAAGACATTTGTAGAATCAGCTTCAGGTCTTAATGGGTTAACTCATTGAGTGCCATTAACGTGTTTCACGTGTTTTTACCGCTATGGCTCAACGTGCCAATGACGTGTTTGAGGTGTTTTTGAAAAAATAGTAAAAAAAATAAATAAATGAAAAAAATATATATATATTTTTTTTAAACATGTCCAGAACCCAAGATATCATCATCTGAAGATTTGCAGCTCCATCCACTCCTTGTTTAACTTAGAAATGAAAAAGGCTGTATCTCGCTTCCTAAGCACTTTTTGTTTTCTGTGAAAAAAAACTCTGGCACTGGGACAACATAATATAGAAATATTTTTTGTTTATTCGTTTCTGTTCTTTTACATACACATAGGTAGTACAATTGAGTGCCAGAATTGCCAAACGTTTGAAAAAAAAAAAAAAATCTGGCACTCACTTAAGAGGCCAAACTGACCATTTGCAGCCCATGAACAAGACAGGGAAACTATTTTCAAAGCCATGCATTACCTGATGGGTTATTATATCTCTAAAACTCAAATTAATTCTTTGTCTATAAGCAGAGCCGAGCGACTGGCAGAGCGTTAGAGAGAACTCACTAACGCTCTGGACCAGAGCTACATTAATAGTGACATAATCAATAGGCTGCTGCTGCTAGTTGTAATGAGTTTATGACAGTGGTGTAAAGTAACTAAGTACATTTACTCAACTACTGTACTTTTACATTTTGAGGTATTTTTTACTTTACTGGAGTATCTTCAATACTTTAATCTACTCCATTACATCTCAGCGGCAAATATTGTACTTTTACTCCTCTACAATTATGTGAAAACTTGAGTTACTAGTTACTTTGCAGATATAAATTATTATATTATAAAACATACATTAACCACTTTAGCCCTATTTTATACCTAGGCCATTTGAAAATAGCCGATCTACAAGCTCACAAGGCGTCGCATCGCCTATTTTCAAATTGATTTATGTACTTCATTTAGTAAGACATGAGAACAACAGTACAGGGAAGTACAAATTCACAACACAAGGTCTACTAAACTGGAAGACTCATTAAGCACTGAGCTTGTTTAAAATGAGATCCCCATGCACACAAATCATGATGACATATAAGAGACAGACAGATATACTCACTACTATACAGAATGTCATACAATCAGCTTACAGGTTACTGGTATGAAGAGTGAAAAATATGTACAAGAGAAGAAAAAAAAAGGGGGGGGGGGGGTTAAGACTTAGACAGGGGCCATTTTCGAATTGCAGCCTCCTGAAGGTGTATCTTGTGAGCAAACGTTTTAGTACTTCTACTTTTGGTACTTTAAATATATTTTGATGCCAATAATACCATTGTACATTGTAAAATATCTGAGTATTTAATTCTTCCACCACTGGTTTATGACCACATTTTATAGCGAGTAAGAGCAATTCGATCATGTTACATCTTAAATGATGATTCACAAAGATGAGGTTCAGGTTACCCTCTTGCTACTCATATGACGCTCGTCTGTCACAAGCGTCATGACGCTACTTGTTCCTGTTTTTTGAACATTTTGCACCGACAACCAGTACATCTACATTAACATTCAAATTTCAAATATAAAGTGCTGACCCCCCGGCCACGGACGTAACAAGTTAAAGCGCCTGGGTCTAAGTACTCTTATCTTCCGTATTGTTCAATAAAAAGCATTTTAATCATATCCGCGGCCATTTCTATTTAAAAAAAAAGAATAATTATAATTTATCAGAGTGCAATACACCTCTCAACCAATAGGGCCTTGTAGTTGAAAGTATATGGAGAAAATTTGGAGAAAATGGCCGGCGATCTGATTAAAAAGGTTTTTATTGAACAATACGGAAGATAAGAGTACTTAGACCCAGGCGCTTTAACTTGTAACATCCATGGCTTTGGGGTCAGCACTTTATATTTGAAATCTGAACGTCTATGTAGATGTAATGGTTGTAAATGTAAACATTTCAAACAACAATCAAGAAGTAGCTCCATGACACTCATGTTTCGGGGCTAGTCTTGCTGCTGCTATGGAGCTGTTGTTAGTGTTTATGGTCACTTATAACAAGCTAACAGCTAAGAGTAATTAGATTTATGTTCCGACTTAAATGATGAGTTAATAAAGATAAATAGATGAAACAAGACGTGATACGTTCATCTTAAATGTTATAAATAGATGAAACAACATAATGAGTTGATCTTTACCTGCTGTGTTTCAGTGGTTGAGCTGCTAACAAACGTCCTCCTGCTGCTTAACGACGACACTATTTAGAAACGACACGTTTTACTTTTCTTTGTATTTTACTTTTATATAAATCTATGGTATTTTAAAGTGTCAACAGTCAGTCAACACACCATGTTGTTTTCACTACTGCATTGTGGGTATGTTCTTCTTCTGACGAACACTTTGTCTAGACGCCAGTTGGTGTATTGCTGCCCCCTGCTGTTGGTCTCGGGTACTGTCCATTGTTTATATACAGTAACAGTACTATGTGACCTTCCTGACCTGTAGACAAGAGAACATCCATCTAGGAGTAAAGCACTTCATCCAACTAAGCAAATTAATTGATAATAGAAAAAAATGTGTTAATCATTGATTTAATAAATTAACCAATTAACAATCAATAGGTCATTCATTGCAGGCAAAATCTTCCCACAAATGTAAAATCCAAAAATATTGAAAATAGCAGATCTACAAGCTCACGACACGTCACATGTTTTGAGCTTGTAGATCAGCTATGTTCACAAGTCTTACACGACACTATTGTGCAACATAATATAACATAGGGCTGACGTCCTCAATCAATTTGTTGAAAAAAATAAACATATAAAGAAAAAAACTATTACAATTATTTGATTAATCAGAAAAGTAATCTATAGATGAATTGCTTAGAAAGTCATGGATAGTTGCAGCCCTACATCCATCACAGCTTTCATCAGTGCACATTGATGCTGCACAGGTCTGATCACGTCTCATAGAAATGCAGGATACAACATAAACTAATATATACCATGATACAGGATGCAACATATACCTTGTATTAAACATGTTATTACTCATATCATTTTCAAACTACAGTATGTAACTATATCAATATGTCTATGATAAATTCAGACTGTATGGTATATTCAGACTGTGACACAGTAAGATTATCACAAGTTATTTCAAAGCAATGTATGTTCCAAATAGTTATGAGTTTCCCATTATGGTTATTGTACCATAATGTTCTGGGAAGATTGATTGATTGTAATGGATGAATTGCAATGGGCCAGGCTGACCTAAAATGGTGTAACTAATCATGAGGTTTCATATTATTATGTGCCAAGATCTAGGGCCACACAAAGGTATAAAAACACACCCACAATCCTATTTCATCAGTCCTGTCTGCAGGTATGGCTCTGTTATATTAACAAATGTTATATAGGTTCACAACACATCTACTGATGCACAAACTTGGACACTGTCTCTTGGGGGCTTAGGGTAGCAGGTGAGATGTTGGCAGCAGGTGTTGGCGACACTAGGAGGCTCTGGTCACTGTGGGTTGCCTCCGGGCCTGGCTCCTCCTGCGTCTGACCAGAAGTGACTTCTGTGCGTTGTGTCATCGTTGTCGCTTTCAAACATCTCATTCTGCCTTGATGGGTTTTTAAACCCTCTTGAATGTTGCAGGTTTTACCTCAGTATGTAGCTTGCTTTGGGTTCTTCCCCTCAGAAGAAGAGGTTAGGGCTGCCAACCCTCTCCATCCCGGGTTTCCGTCTCTCCGGCCGTCCTCTGTCTCTCCAGAGTATTTCAGTTAACAAAACATCTACTGATGCGCAAACTTGGACACATCATCAGTGTTGTTTCCTGGAGTCACTGGTCAACAGTATACTTCTAGAGACGCATACAGTTGTTCCTTCCCGTTTAGTCTTTTTTTTTTTTACTTGTTTCTTTCTTCTATATTTCTTTTATATTTCTTTTTTTATATTTTAACTCCTCCTGTAACTGTAGATGTTGAGAGCTTGTACAAAAACACTCTTTTCCATCTGTAATGATGTGATGTGACACTAAAGTTGATTCTGATTTGTGCCTGCAGACTAAATTCTTCCACACATCCCAAATAGTAATGTTAAGAGATCATAGCTTATATTTCACTTTCCTGATAATAATCCATTAGGCTTATAGCGTAGTAATAAAACATCTTGCACAAATGTGTGTGTGTGTGTGTGTGTGTGTGTGTGTGTGTGTGTGTGTGTGTGTGTGTGTGTGTGTGTGTGTGTGTGTGTGTGTGTCTGGATAAACAATGCGGCCCCCCAGAGTGAGTGTGGAAATTTTGTGGCCCTCACCATATACAAAGTTGCCCACCCCTGATGTACAGTATACATCTGCTGCTATTCTCACACACCTTTATATCTTACCCCAGGTACTATGTGTAAATATGTACATCATTTGTTTGTCTTTGATTGATCTCTCTACCCCCTTGCCCCCCCTTCTTCCCTTTCATATTTTCTATGGAAATAAAAACAACATAACTTGCACAAAATCTAATTTCACCCACTTTTTTATTTCTGTAGTGTAAACCTGTTATGTGACAATAAAGCTGATTCTGATTCAGATTCACATCACAATTTAATAATGTAATACAACTTAATAATGATCATAGCTATTTCATTAATTGTAACAATTACTAGTCATAATTAATAAACTGCATAATTGCAGCCTCCTGAAGGTGTTTCTTTAGGGTACCCCACAAATGCTGGTTTACATAATAAACAGGACACATTGTTTTCAACAGAACAGTTTCTAGACAGTTCTGAGTTTGGTTATAGGGCATAGCAGTACTAGTGACGGCCATTTTGTGGTGCCACAAATCAAAAGCCCATTCATTTTTCATAGATATTTCCGAAAATATTTATATTAATTATTTTAAGCCTGGAACCAAGCCATCCACGCTCCTGGTGAATAATGACCATAAAATATTTGTTTCTGTGTCAATTATTTTTTGAAAACCGCAAAAAGGGGGTATTTATTCAATATAGTATGTAATATAATTAGATATGTTTTGACACTGAATCAAATATGTTATGGTCATGATTCACCAATAGTGTAATAATTACTGGCAAAATTAATGAAAAATGCATGCAAAGTAGTTTTCCCTCAGTTAACTGATTTAATACCTAAAATAATTCAAATAATACCACATTAATTGGGCATGTAATAGAATACAGCAAAATACATTAAATCAAATGATTAAAACTAAGATTCTAGAAAAAACAGTTCTACCTTCTACAATTGATATGGTTAAAATAGTAATTTATATAGCTTTATATAGCTTGAGGAACCATTCAATGGAGTTCAATGGACAGGTGGTGCCATCTTGGGAGGTTTTCAGCAATTTTTCTAAGAAGAAAAGAAAGAGCTCGGAAATGTCTCCAGAAGGCAATTCAGGCATTTAGCATGCAGACACTCTTAATCCAGAGCGATTTACAGTAAGAAATACGAGTACTAATGGAGGCCTCTGTTGACAAGAGCAGTATAAATCACTATATGTTTGTTTGTCTGTCCAACTCCCTGCCAACATACAGCTGTTTAATTTGATCAGTGAGCTGATTTATAGAGGACCGTAAAAACAAATCATCCTTGGTGTGAATGCACTTAACTTAACTGACTGAAACTCCTTTGTCACATTGTGACAGGAGTTTATCCAGTGTGAATACTCTGGTGTCTCTTCAGGTCTCCTGACTGACTGTAACTCTGTTCACAATGTTTTCAGTAATAATAATAATAATAATAATAATAATAAGGGTAATAATAATAATACACTTTATTTGTATAGCACCTTTCATGACATGCAATGCAGCTCAAAGTGCTTTCCAGAGCAAGAATTTAGCGTGGACAAGCTGGTGCTTCTTCAGGTGACCTGAGTGACTGAAACTCTTGTCACACTGTTTACAGTGGAAGATTTTTTCCAGTGTGAACACGCAGGTGTGACCTAAGGTTATCTGACCGACAGAAACTCTTGTCACAGAATTTACAGTGGAAAGGTTTTTCTCCAGTGTGGATACGCTGGTGTGTCTTGAGGTTTTGTGAGTGACTGAAACTCTTATCACAATGTGTACAGTGGAAAGGTTTTTCTCCAGTGTGGATAAGCCGCTGGTGCCTCTTCAGCGCATCTGACCGACTGAAATTCTTGTCACAATCTTTACAGTGGAAAGGTTTTTCTCCAGTGTGGATAAGCTGGTGTGTCTTTAGGTCACCTGACCGACTGAAACTCTTGTCACAATGTTTACAGTAGAAAGGTTTTTCTCCAGTGTGGATAAGCTGGTGTGTCTTCAGGTGAAATGACCGACTGAAACTCTTGTCACAATGTTTACAGTGGAAAGGTTTTTCTCCAGTGTGGACACGCTGGTGTGTCTTCAGATGACTTGACTGAAAGAAACTCTTGTCACAATGTTTACAGCGGAAAGGTTTTTCTCCAGTGTGGATACGCTCGTGTTTTTTTAAGTCATCTGACCGACTGAAACTCTTGTCACAATGTTTACAGTGGAAAGGTTTTTCTCCAGTGTGGATACGCTGGTGTGTCTTGAGGTGACCTGAGTAACTGAAACTCTTGTCACAGAATTTACAGTGGAAAGGTTTTTCTCCAGTGTGGATACGCTGGTGTGTCTTGAGGTGACCTGAGTAACTGAAACTCTTGTCACAGAATTTACAGTGGAAAGGTTTTTCTCCAGTGTGGATACGCTGGTGTGTCTTGAGGTGACATGAGTAACTGAAACTCTTATCACAATGTTTACAGTGGAAAGGTTTTTCTCCAGTGTGGATAACCTGGTGTGCCTTAAGGTTACCTAACTGACTGAAACTCTTTTTACAATGTTTACAGTGGAAAGGTTTTTCTTCATCTGGTTGATGTCTGTCGTTCAGGAAGTCTGTGTACGTCTTTAGTTCTTCTGGTTGAGTTAAAGCCTTGGTAAATTGTTGATGACTATAGGATCTTGGTTGATCAGCATTTCCTTGTTTCTGGCTGGTTGTAGAGTTGGTGAGTTGAGTCTGCGAAGACTGGGACCTCACTTCTGAGAGAGAGAGAGAGAGAGAGAGAGAGAGAGAGAGAGAGAGAGAGAGAGAGAGAGAGAGAGAGAGAGAGAAGGGAAGAGGCAGGTTAGAAATGGTGAGTACAAATACAATAGCTTCCTTGTTAATATTTCTATAATTTTTCATCTTTTATTCCCCAATTTAGTCGTCACACCAACTCCCAGTTTACCCACACATGTAGTTCCTGTCCCTGTGTTTAACACTGACTGACCTCCACTGGTCTCCTCCCAATCATCACTGTCTTCAGTGACTTCAGTGTCAGAATCAAGCTCAGCTTCAACTTCAGAACAGTGTGAAGAGATGTCTTCATCATCAACTTCACTTTTCACTGCTAGTAATGTCAACATTGACCCATCAGGCTCCTCTGGTCTTTGAAGTATCTCCTCCTGTTCCTCTTTAATCTGTGGAGGCTCTGGTTCCTCCTGGAGCAGACTGGGGCTCCTCTCCTGTTCAGGAGAATCCTCCTTTTTACACACAACCATGTGCAGGATGTCTAGGAGCAGAAAATAACGTGATAGTATAGCAATATTAAAACATAATACTTCACATGTGAGCTCTGATTTGGGAGTAAATTAGGCTGTAGGCCAAGCCGTATACATCAGGTCTGTCTGTCTGTCCAATCACAGCTCATGCCGCTTAGTGCATGACGTTATGAAACAGATCCACCTCCAGACATGAAAGCTTGATATTTGAAAAGTTTGTGCGTAGTTCAAAAATCTATGTAAACAGATTAACCGAACATATTAAAGAAAGAAAGAGCACATGAAACTTACTGAGTTGTGGATGGTCTTCAGGTTCCTCCTGTTTAATTGACATGGCCCTGGCTGAGTCTGGAGAGTTCATCTTCACCTGCAGTCTGGACTCCACACACTGGTCTGAAATGAAGGAATTGAAAAAGGACTTTAATAACTGGAGACCTAGTGGTCTCAAGAATAACAATAATATTTGCAGAAGATCAAGGAAATTGTCCTAAACCCAACTGGGTACAAAGATTATGGGATGTATATGTTAGGGAAGAAATCACTCTTAAGCCAAGATTACGTAAGGACAAATGTGTCGATGGACTCTTTTGATGCAAATAATGGTCTCAAGTGAAATAAGGTGAAAGAAGCCCTTCTGTTTTGAAAGTTTCTGCAACCAAGCATCAACATATGCTGGTTGCTTTATGGTGCATACTGCACTGGGGCATGATGCATGACACATGGGTTTCTAGTTATAGCAACATTAGTGAGACTCCATGGAGTTTCTAAAAGATGTAAAGGGTCATCAAATTTACCCATTGTGGATTAAATTCTCTACTTTGAACTGGATGTTAATGGGTTGAGCAAGTAAAACATGGTTCTTGCAGTATTATCCTTCAGAACTTCTGAAGGAGTCTGGTTTAAGAAAATAGACAAAATATGCAGTATATAGTTAATGCCGCAGTTTTCTTGTGCAATATATCATATTTTTAACCCATTCCTTCTGGTGTAAACTTATGATGTGACAATGAACTTGGAAGTATACACACTATATCATTTGAACGATAAGGAGATACACTTTGTTAATGATAATACTAATACATAATGATAACAGAATAAATGTGTTAACTCATTGAGTGCCATTAACGTGTTTCACGTGTTTTTACCGCTATGGCTCAACGTGCCAATGACGTGTTTGAGGTGTTTTTGATAAAATAGTAAAAAAATAAAATAAATGAAAAATCTTTTTTTTTTTTTTTTTAAACATGTCCAGAACCCAAGATATCATCATCTGAAGATTTGCAGCTCCATCCACTCCTTGTTTAACTTAGAAATGAAAAAGGCTGTATCTCGCTTCCTAAGCACTTTTTGTTTTCTGTGAAAAAAACTCTGGCACTGGGACAACATAATATAGAAATATTTTTTGTTTATTCGTTTCTGTTCTTTTACATACACATAGGTAGTACAATTGAGTGCCAGAATTGCCAAACGTTTGAAAAAAATAAATAATCTGGCACTCACTTAAGAGGCCAAACTGACCATTTGCAGCCCATGAACAAGACAGGGAAACTATTTTCAAAGCCATGCATTACCTGATGGGTTATTATATCTCTAAAACTCAAATTAATTCTTTGTCTATAAGCAGAGCCGAGCGACTGGCAGAGCGTTAGAGAGAACTCACTAACGCTCTGGACCAGAGCTACATTAATAGTGACATAATCAATAGGCTGCTGCTGCTAGTTGTAATGAGTTTATGACAGTGGTGTAAAGTAACTATGATAAAGTAGGTTTTTTCCTTATCACCCATATGTATAGATACCAATGCAGGGCGAAACATCACATCAGTATGTATACAAAGTACCAGTAACTTTCAAAGGCGACAAAGAAAAACCAGACTCAGGACACAGGCAGCCATGGATGTAATGAAATATCTTGTATTCAGACAGAGAGAGTGGAAGGTTACAGTATCACAGGGGTTAACGCATCATCGGTCGTCGTCTCTCTGCCATTAAACAGAGAAAGCACTGGACTTTAACAGCGTCCAGTAACATAAACATATGACATCATTGAAGATACAGCGAGCGTCCAGCCGTCAGAGGTGTCCTCCTACTATTGGTGGATAGTGATGATTACGTCGTCGTCAGATGAGGATGATGATGGTAGATGATGAAGATGATGAAGATGGTGTGACAGTTTATCTTTGAACAACAGCGTCCACATGTCTCGGACAACATGTTGGCCTCGGGTCTGACCTGTCACTGGTCAGTGATGACTTCAGTGGCGCTGAAGGAATTGTTAGCGCAGAGGAGAACATCGAGATACAGTGTTCTTAAAACAACTGATAGCCACAGAACAGGCCTGTAACTACTTTGACCTTGCATAGACAGAGAAATAGCAGAATAGTACATGACAGAGTTTAAGCCAATATGAGCAGCTATTATATTCATTTGACATTTAAAGCAGGTTAAGGGCACTAGACAAATTATGATCAATCAAAATAACTCCATCAAACTAAGTACATTTATTTTTTTTTTATTTAACCTTTATTTAACCAGTAAAAACACATTGAGACACAGTCTCTTTTTCAAGTGGGAACTGGCCAAGATGCAGCGTTAAATTTACACAGTCTAAGCTTTAACATACAAATACAAAAACAAACAACAAAATATTAAATTTACTCAACTACTGTACTTTTACATTTTGAGGTATTTTTTACTTTACTGGAGTATCTTCAATACTTTAATCTACTCCATTACATCTCAGCGGCAAATATTGTACTTTTACTCCTCTACAATTATGTGAAAACTTGAGTTACTAGTTACTTTGCAGATATAAATTATTATATTATAAAACATACATTAACCACTTTAGCCCTATTTTATACCTCGGCCATTTGAAAATAGCCGATCTACAAGCTCACAAGGCGTCGCATCGCCTATTTTCAAATTGATTTATGTACTTCATTTAGTAAGACATGAGAACAACAGTACAGGGAAGTACAAATTCACAATACAAGGTCTACTAAACTGGAAGACTCATTAAGCACTGAGCTTGTTTAAAATGAGATCCCCATGCACACAAATCATGATGACATATAAGAGACAGACAGATATACTCACTACTATACAGAATGTCATACAATCAGCTTACAGGTTACTGGTATGAAGAGTGAAAAATATGTACAAGAGAAGGAAAAAAAAGGGGGGGGGGGGGGGGTTAAGACTTAGACAGGGGCCATTTTCGAATTGCAGCCTCCTGAAGGTGTATCTTGTGAGCAAACGTTTTAGTACTTCTACTTTTGGTACTTTAAATATATTTTGATGCCAATAATACCATTGTACATTGTAAAATATCTGAGTATTTAATTCTTCCACCACTGGTTTATGACCACATTTTATAGCGAGTAAGAGCAATTCGATCATGTTACATCTTAAATGATGATTCACAAAGATGAGGTTCAGGTTACCCTCTTGCTACTCATATGACGCTCGTCTGTCACAAGCGTCATGACGCTACTTGTTCCTGTTTTTTGAACATTTTGCACCGACAACCAGTACATCTACATTAACATTCAAATTTCAAATATAAAGTGCTGACCCCCCGGCCACGGACGTAACAAGTTAAAGCGCCTGGGTCTAAGTACTCTTATCTTCCGTATTGTTCAATAAAAAGCATTTTAATCATATCCGCGGCCATTTCTATTTAAAAAAAAAGAATAATTATAATTTATCAGAGTGCAATACACCTCTCAACCAATAGGGCCTTGTAGTTGAAAGTATATGGAGAAAATTTGGAGTAAATGGCCGGCGATCTGATTAAAAAGGTTTTTAATTGAACAATACGGAAGATAAGAGTACTTAGACCCAGGCGCTTTAACTTGTAACATCCATGGCTTTGGGGTCAGCACTTTATATTTGAAATCTGAACGTCTATGTAGATGTAATGGTTGTAAATGTAAACATGTCTGTAGAGCCTTTACCTGTAGCTATACACTGCGAGGGCGAGGGGCAACTGTGTTGCTTTTTAGTTAGACGCGTGCACCATGAAGTCAATGTCCAGAGAGGTTGTATACTGTCGGATATGTCAATCCATTTATTAAGCATATCTTTGTCATACACCACTCAAACCAATAACATTGAACGCCGACCAGCGTGGCGACATGTTCACGTTTCACGGTCAAAAACTGTTTGGCCTTTTCCCCTTCCACACCTGGGGATCGTCAACCAAGGCCAAGTATAAATGGGTAACCACCCCCTGTGGTGGTTCCCATGGTGACAGACAATGCCACACCTCTCCTGTGGTTGCCATGGTGACTCACAATGACACACCTCTGCACAGAGAGTTAAAATAAAACAAAATAGGCATTTTGGCTCCAACACACCGGCCCCTAATTGAGGATGGCAGGAGGCCAGGAACAATTCAAAATAATAATCACAAAATGGAGCCAAATAATTCATACAAAAGTATTCAAAAACAATTCTGAATTAGAGGCTTTAAATTGTGGCTTCTTGAAGCAAGCACAGTTTAGTTACTGGTCTATCCAGTGTGCTTGTTTTGGTCTTCACTCGTGCAGAACGCACCAGTCCTTTCCTGTCGGGATAAGTCTCCAGGACTCTTCCAAGTAACCAGGAACCACGTGGAGCTGTGGCGTCTGCAATCAATACAATGTCTCCAGGGACAAGACTTCGTCTCTCCTTACTCCACCTCTGCCGCTCCTGTAGCAAAGGTAAGTATTCTCTCAGCCAGCGTTTCCAGAAAAGGTCTGAGATGTATTGGACTTGTCTCCATCTCCTTTTGAGGTAGAGGTCGGACTTCTCAAACAATCCAGGTGGTAGGATCGGCATTCTTTTCAATGTGAGAATGTGATTGGGAGTGAGAGCTTCCAGATCGTTGGGATCTCCAGACAACCTTGTTATGGGGCGGTCATTCAGGATGGCTTCGACTTCACACAGCACCGTATGAAATCCCTCGTCATTCAAGGTTTGCTGGTGTAGAACTGATGTTAGTATCTGTCGAATCATCCGTATGATGCGCTCCCATGCACCTCCATGATGAGAGGCAGTTGGTGGGTTGAAGCTCCACTGAATTCCTTCCTCCAGAAACGCTGATTGTATTTTGCTGTGGTTTAAAGCAGCAAGAGCTTCCCTCAACTCTCTTTTAGCACCAACAAAATTGGTTCCATTGTCAGATCTTAAATGAGAGATGGGTCCTCTTCTACAAACAAACCTGCGTAGAGCATTTATACAGGAGTCTGTATCCAATGAGTAAGCGACTTCCAAATGAACTGCTCTACATGCCATACAAGTGAAAATGACTCCATAGCGTTTTTCAAGGGAACGGCCCCTCTTGATCTCAATCGGGCCGAAATAATCAACTCCAACGTTGGTAAATGGAGGAAGATCAGCAACGATTCTCTCTAGAGGCAAGTCTGACATCTTCTGCTCACCCAACTTCCCTCTATGGCGTCTGCAGAAGACACAGTCGGACAGGATCTTTCTTGTTGCTGCATTGGCACTTGTGATCCAATATCTTCTCCTCAATCTGGAGAGCACATGGTTTCTCCCACCATGGCCCAGCTGTTCGTGGATGTGCTTTAGTATGAGAGTGGATACATGGAGGTCTTTCGAGAGGATAACAGGATGTTTTGATTCCTCAGACATTGCTGCCCTACTCAACCTCCCTCCAACTCTAAGCAAGCCATCCTCCAGAATGGGGTCCAGTTTATAGATGGAACTGTCCTTCTTTACTTCACCCTTTCCAGCTGTCAACACGGCAAGTTCATCAGGGAATCTTTGCTGTTGAGTGAAGCGAATGATGGCAGTTTCAGCTGTAGAAAGATCATCTGGTGTCAAGTTCTGGTTTCCCAGTGCAGCTCTAAGGCGTTGCATTTCCTGTTCCACTTTGTCTGCATCTTCATGACTCAGTTGGTTTCTTTTATGACTCATCTCCAATAGAGTCTTCCTTAATTTCAGGATCCAAGCAACTGACCTCTTCAACCTTTTCCAGTCAGAAAAGTAGGTGATCAGTTGGTGTGTGGCACTTGGTGCATCGACAATTACTGCATGGCTGGTGAGCTCCTTTTTCACCTCAGGGTCCTCAGCAGCAATGTTGTACTCCAAGATACTATATGGCCACTCTTCCTCTGGTTTCCACAGAAACTCAGGGCCTTCAATCCATGTTCTGTTGGTTAGCAAATCATCCACCTTAACTCCTCTTGAGGCTTTGTCTGCAGGATTCTGGGTAGTATGAATGTACCTCCACTGTGTGACAGCAGATGCTCTTCGGATGGCAGAAATCCTGTTTGCCACAAAGGTGTGAAATCTCCTATCTTCGTTTCTGATGTATTTTAAAACTGAAGTGCTGTCAGTCCAGAAACAAGATTTCTCCAGGCAAAGCTGAATTTCTCCTCTGAGCATGGTGTCCACACGAACAGCAAGAGCAGCAGCAGTGAGTTCCAAGCGTGGAATGGTGATTTGCTTTAGTGGGGCAACTCTGGCTTTGCCTAGCATGAAAGAGACATGACACCTGTTGCTGTTGTTCCATATCTTCAGATAGGTCACCGTGCCATATCCACTTTCGCTGGCATCAGAGAAGTGATGTAACTGACCACAGATGGATTCTCCAAAATCCGCCGTCTTGAGGCATCTTTCAACCTTGAATGCCATCACTCCTTCCAGGTCTCTCAACCACTTCGTCCACTGCTGTTGGAGAATTGGGTGAATTTCATCATCCCATCCATAGTTCCTCCTACACATATCTTGCAGTATGAGCTTGGCTGGAAGAGTGAGTGGGGCAAGAAATCCTAAAGGATCATAGATGGAGCTGACCATAGATAGAATCCCACGTCGAGTATGAGGCTGTTCTTTGAGTGCCAACTTGAACTTAAAAGTGTCTGTCTCAACACACCAATGAAGTCCAAGGGCTCTCTCGACTGGCAGTTGGTCTCTGTCCAAATCCAATTCATGCAGATTCTTGGCTCGTTCTGCCTCTGGAATGGATAGCAGCACTCCACGATTGTTGCTAATCCATTTTGTCAAATGGAAGCCTCCTTTTTGACAAATAACAGTCAAATCTTTGACCATTTTCACAGCCTCCTCTTCCGATGGCAAGCTCTTAAGACAGTCGTCCATGTAGAAGTTTCTGTTGACTGTGTCAATTACATCAGCAGGGAAACTGGTGTCGTTATCTTCTGCTGTCTTTCGGAGGGCATGACAAGCACAGCTAGGAGAAGACACTGCCCCGAACAGATGCACAGTCATCCTATATTCTACCAGTTCTTGGGCTACGTCGCCGTCAGGCCACCACAAGAACCGAAGAAAATCTCTGTCCTTCTGTGCCACATTGACTTGATGGAACATTGCTTTAACATCAGTCATTAAGGCTACAGGTTCTTGCCGGAATCGTGTGAGGACTCCTAACAGACTGCTGGTGAGGTAAGGGCCTTGTAGAAGCTCCTTGTTGAGAGATTTTCCTCTGTACTCTGCTCCACAGTCAAATACGACACGCAGAGTTCCTTTCTTGGGATGGTACACTCCATGGTGTGGAATGTACCATACTTTTCCATCTGAACGTTCCACTTGATGTTCAGGTACACGTTCAGCATATCCTTTACTGATTACATCACCGAGAAAGTTGGTGTACTCTCTGTGGAACTTCTCATCTCTCCCAAACCTCCTTTTCAGTCCAAGTATGCGTTGCCTAGCAACACTCTGATTGTTTGGCAGAGAGACGTCCTTCTTTTTAAAGGGAAGATCCAAGGTGTAATGTCCATCTTGAAGCTTGCATGAATCAGCCATGATTTCCATGAACTTCATATCATCCCTTGACATTTCCTCTTTGTCTTCGGATGACCTTTCATTAAAATCATGGTTGTACTGATTGTTCAGCAACTCCTCCAGCTTCGTTATGGAGATCCTGTTAACAGTAGCAGCGGGGTAGCCACTCTTACTCCGCTCCTCACTGTAACCTGAAAGGGGCCCATTAATTACCCACCCCAATAGGGTCTTAATGGCATATGGCCCACTGCCACGACTGTTGACCACTTCCCATGGTTCAAGCATTTTGGAGGCATTGGTGCCTATCAATAACTCCACACCAGCTTGAATGCGAGGAAGGACAACCCCTTCCAAGTATGGCCACTTAGCCAACTCCTCTTCTGTAATGATGTTCCTTGTGGTTACTGGCATCTTCTTCTGAGTGTAGACCTTGGGCAGGTCATAAAACTGTTTGCCAGTAAGGCTGGAGATTTCCAAGTCTGTCAGCATGTAGCTGGACACTGATGTTTTCGGGCCCATGGTGAGTAAACTGATCTGTGCTTTCCTTCCATTAAGGTTCAGCCTTCTCATTAGGGTTTCCGAACAAAAGGTGTCGGTGCTGCCAGGATCTAGAAATGCATAAGTTGTAATGATTTTGTCTCCCTTGCGGGACTTCACCTGTACAGGCAAGATTGACAGAGTGCCGTTGCTGCTTCCGGCCCCCGTTTGTCCACATGTTTGCAATGAGATCTGTGCGTTGCTCACCAAAGGTTTCCTTGTCTGGTTTGTATTTGTGTTGCTTGCTCTCTCCTTCTGATCAATATGAAGAACGGTGGGATGGTTTTGGTTGCATACCTTGCAGGTCAAGCGCTTCTCGCAATTCCTGCTAAGATGTCCAATGCGAAGGCAGCCAAAACAGATTCCTTTTTGTCTTATAAAAGTAATCTTGTCCCTGTGGGTCTTCTCCTCCATCTGAGGGCATTGGTCCAGAGGGTGAGTTTTAGAGCAGCATATACAAGTGTTGGTGTTGTGAGCAGATGCATGGTCTTTCTTTGGAACGTGTTTAGATCTTGCTTGGTCTTCCACTGCAGGGGCTTCGTTGGTAGTAACTGTGGTTGCAAAACTGTCACCTTTGAATTTGGGTTTGATTTGTGACTTCATTCTGTTCATGTTCATAGGTTTACTTCCTGTACTTGGTGGTGTATGTTGAATGTCCCCAAAGACTGGGTCTGAGACAATCTTGAGCTGGCGCTCGATGAAGGTGACAATATCAAGGAATTGGGGTCTGCGACGGTGTCTTTCCACTATAGAGATTGCAGAGACTCTCCACTTCTCTCTGAGCTTGTATGGAAGCTTTGAAATCAACAATTTCATGTTCGCTGGCAAATCTAGTTCCCTCAAGTACTGTATATTCTCCATGGCGTTGCAGCACTCGCGGAGGAAAAGAGAATAGGCTTGAAGAGATTTTACGTCTTCAGTCTTTACTAGCGGCCAGTTGAGCATCTTTTCCATATAAGCTGCTGTAATTTTGTATTCATCACCGAAGTGTTCTTCAAAGAGATGTTTTGCCATTTCGTAACCTCTGTCTGGAGCCATGTGCTGACAGCTTCGCACAAGCTCCTTGGGCTGACCCTTTGTGTACTTCTCCAAAAAGTACAAACAATCACCTATGTTTCTAGTGTTTTTCTCCACACAATGAACAAAGGCTCTGACAAAAGTTCTGTACTGCAGAGGATCTCCGTCAAAACATGGGATCTCTCTGGGTGGCAGTAAGTGAGTGGTTTGCTGCTCCACTAGCAGTGCTGTTATTTCATTTTGTTGTTTTAATAGGTTGCATACAGTTGGGGTTTCGTTGCTTTGAGGTGAGATTACAGTTGCCGTTGTTAGCTGCACAGGAGGGACCATGTAAGTTGCATTGTCCTGGCTATTGTCCTGTGCTGTGTCCCAGTATAGCTTGTTGGCTTTGCCAAAATGAAGGTTGTTGAATGGTTGGTTGTTGCTGTTGCCTAGCTTGTGATTGCCATAGTGATGGTTGTTGCACATATGATTGCTGTTCATATGCTTGCTGTGGTACTGGTTGTTGTTGCTGTGGTACTGGTTGTTGTTGCTGTGGTACTGGTGGTTGTGGCTGTGGTCGCTGTGGTGGTTGTTGCTGTGAGGATGCTTTGTACTCTTTGGCATGGGGATTGAGTGTGACTGTGGGTTCCTTTGGCCTTGTTCCTTTCCTATAGTAGGAGTCCATTCCATCTGAATGTATGAGTGAACGAGCTTGGTGACTGGGGGATTGTAATATTGCTAGTTTTGCATTGGTAGCTGCCAGTTCTGCATCAAGCTCCATTGTTTCCTTTTTCTTTTTCAACATTTCTTCCTGTTCCTCCAGAGCGTGCTTCTCCTTTAATGCAGCAGCCCGAATTACAAGCGCAGCTCTCTCTGCCTCTGCCTGTAGGCGAGCTGAAGATGTTGAAGATCTGCTGGACCTGCTGGTCCCAGACCTTGTGTGGCTTTTGCGAGCTCTACTTTCCACATTTGAAATGCTGTCATTTGGATTTATGAGATTTTCCACGTCATCCACCTCCTCCTCCTCCTCAACACCACTTTCCACAATTTTGGGAATTTTTGTCCATGCATTCACCTCATCAATAAACTCATTGACATTGATCAATTTGGCCTTGAACCATATGTCATGCTTTTCCTGTTCTTCAGGAGGCATTAATGGCAACAGAGCCTCCTGAGCCTCTTTTGCTTCCTTGCATAAGTGGAGATATTTCATAAATGTGCTTTGCACCTCCTGTTTGCATCCAGTTTTCTTTAACTCCAAAATCGTTTTTTGCAAGGTAGCTGCCTTGTTTAATTTAGATTTTCTCTCCTTTTGTAAAGTGTCGAGTTTATCCATTAGTGCTTTTGGTGTCATTATGCTTTTGCGTTTGGTGACAATCTGTGATTCGGCTTCAACATTGTGCATGATTTGGCCTGTGTCCACCTTGGACTGTTTTTCAGCCACTGTGGGCTGTGACTGCTCCTCAGTCTGTTTAACCTGTGCGGATTCAAGTTCAACCATTTGACTTTGATATGCATCACCATTTGAATGAGTTTCCGCCACGGCGGGCTCATCTTGACTCTGAACACTTTTATCAGAATCCATTTCAGCAATACAAGACCCACAAAATATGAAACCGTACTTTTGGTTAAATCACAGAAAAAACCCACAGTTAATCATCACAGTCAGAACCTTAATAGACAGAACACAACACACCCACGAACGGGTTGCAAAAACATGAACCACCAATGCATTGGATTTGTCTCTTTTCTTTTCTCAAAGGACCTTGTGTGCACGCATTGTTTTTTATATATGGCCATATATGGTAACCATGGTAGCGCGCTACATACCTGTTGTCCGTTTGTCTTTGTTAAACTTCGAAAAAGTCTTCAAACAGCGCTCTTTGTCCGAGCGCTATTCAATCAACTCCTTCGGTGCAGGACCGCTCTTTCTCCGTTCAAACGAACGGTGCGGCTCGCCGCGATCAACTCCTTCGGTGCAGGCCGCTCGTCCGAGCGCTGCTCGATCAACTCCAAACGTGCAGAGCAGCTCCTTGTCCGTCCAATACGGACGATCAACTCCAAACGTGCAGAGCAGCTCCTTGTCCGTCCAACACGGACGATCAACTCCAAACGGTGCAGGCCGCTCGTCCGAGCGCTGCTCGATCAACTCCTTTGGTGCAGAGCAGCTCCTTGTCCAAACGCCGCGTCGCGAGCAGCACCGGGTCCTCCTGGTCCACCCGCTGCGAGGCCGCCCGGCCGTGCGATTCTCCGTCGCCGAAAGCCGTGCTCAAGCGCCGACGTGTCCTGGTCCTAATTGTCCTTTGTTCAGCAATTCAAACAAAACGGGTGCATCAAACAATTGTCTATAAATCCTCAGGGTCTCGTGCTGTCCCACTGATCAGCCGTTGAATCCCGAGGTTTTCCAATAAATAAAACAAAAGTATCAATTGTCCATTTCAAAATAAAGAGCCAGTTTTTGACTTAATGTAGAGCCTTTACCTGTAGCTATACACTGCGAGGGCGAGGGGCAACTGTGTTGCTTTTTAGTTAGACGCGTGCACCATGAAGTCAATGTCCAGAGAGGTTGTGTCAGTCGGCAGAACTATTATTATTATGATTTTGCTGTGTTTTGATTATGATTTACTTTGCTGTGATATCATTTATTTTGGTTTGTTGTGATTTCGATTATACTTACTTTGCTGTGATTTTGTTTATTACTTTTTGCTGCATGTTGAGTTATTTGAGTTGATTTATTTGTGTTGTGTGTATTAATGATTTTGTTCTGCCACTGACTGAACTGAGCCTGTCAATCACTGGAATTAGCGAAACGCCTACAGCTGGGCACAGACGCACAGACACGGTCCGCCAACCAGAGCACGCGCTGGAAACCCACGGAGCCAGTTGGCACACAGGGGGTGTGTACAACAGAGAACGGGGAAATGTTTGAAAGGGAAAGGGAAAAGAGACAGAGGGGAGAGACACACGAGAGAGACACACAGGAGCGACAACACCGTGGAGGGAGAGGATCAGCTACGGACAGTGGAGAGTGGGGAGAGCGACGGCCAGCACAACTTAAGAGCAGAGAGACGAGCAGACGGCGTGGATCACCTCAGAGACGGAGAGAGAATACTGAACAGTGCGACACGCAACTACCGCAGCGGCAGAGCAATTGCTCTGCCTTGTCGGTGAGTACCTGAATCGGCCCGCACTGTCGAAGATTAATCACATTTGGCTACGCCATTACCTGAGAAACTGAGTTGTGCAAACTGTTGAAATTCGAGTGATCTGCCGCTACGCTCTCTGTCCCTCTAGGAGCTGTGGACGGCGCCGCGTCAGAAGATCCCCACACTTCCTCAAACAGAACTGTCCCCCCCTCCAATCCATTCCAAGTCACGGTCACTTTAATTTACAATTTTAGCTTAGTGTGTTTTCATTTAGTTTTAGTGGTCTCATAGTTTTATTTGTGGTATCTGAATATTTTAAAGTGTTTAATTAAAGTTGTATGTTTTATTCTTTAGAATATTGTAAAGGGCTTTTTATAATAAAAAAGGTATTTACCTTTTTAAACCAGTTAACCTTGCCTGCTTCAAATATTTCTTTGCCAAAGCTTTTTAAATTATTGGTCGAACCTGTGTTGCCTATGTCACTTGTTAAGTGACTGATATTTCAGAGGACCAAATACCTCTTCTAAAAAAGGTGGCGTAGTCGGTATTATTCTTTTAAGGTTCAGACACAGCACATTTTGCACTTTATAACTTAGCAGGCCTGTGTCTGGCCGGGTGGCCACATTTGGCGTATGTCGGCAGGACCAATATAAAGTGAAGGCAAAGAAATTTGAAGCAAGGTGTTTTTGTTTAAAATTAAGTTCTTTTTCATTTCAATTTAAACATGATGATGCCAATTTTTCCCGGTGCCCCGTGGCTGCCGAAGTTTAATGGAACAGCAAATGATATTAAATACATAGAGTGGAAAGAACAAATTAGAGGGATATTGGGAGCACAAGCATTAGAGGAAGCTACAGGTGTGGCTATCATTATTGGGGCCTTAGCTGGAGAAGCTAAACGACAGGTTAATGTACTAGAAACTGCGGAAAAGAATACTGTGTCAAAAGTCTTCACATATTTAGACTCCCTTTATCATGAGACGACCCCCCATGCAGTACTACGCTCACAGTTTTTTAGTTGTGTTCAACGCCCCAGTGAGTCAATGCCATCTTTCTTGCTAAGGTTGCGTGAACTTCATAGTAGGCTGCGGCAACATGACCCTGACGGCCCTCCCTCCGCAGCTAACCTGCGGGATCAATTGCTACTGGGCCTACGAGAGAGCCCTCTGTCTCAGGCTATCAAGGTCTATGCACGCCGCAACCCCGACAAGGATTTCACTGCATTACGCCAGGAGGCGCTGTTGCTAGAAGGAGAGTATGGACGGCCACAAGCTGAGGTAACTTGCTCTGCAGTTGACAATTCATATGTCCGCCCTCGTGTTCCCACTCCACAGGAAGCCGACTGGAAAGAGGCCATGAAACGGGAGATAATGGAAGATGTAAAATCCCAGATGAAGGGACTCGCCCAGGACTTGATGAAGGAGATCCGACCGCTCCTCCAATCTACAACGCCACCGCCTCTCCACTCACCCAGAGACAGGCCACCTCCTGTACAGACCAGAAGAGACTCCCCACAGCCCTCTTACGCCAACGACTGGGACGAACAGGGTAGGCCCATTTGTCGCCATTGTGGAAGAGCAGGCCATATTGCTAGGAATTGTAGGAGCAGGCCACAGTTAAACTAGAGTTCCCTGCTGCTGAGGCCCGAGGGGCAGGGGTTGATAACCGGTTGGGAGAGTTGAGGGCCACTGAAGCATTTGTTGGACGATGTCCAAACCTAGAAGTAACTATTGAAGGGGTAAAACTCCAAGGCATTTTAGATTCCGGCTCACAAGTCACTTTAATGAGCCAGAGTTTATTTGAGGAACATTTTACACAAGCAAAGCTTGGTAGAGCCCCCTTAATTCTAAAATTGAGAGCCGCCAATAATCTTGCGATCCCTTACACCAGCTATGCTGTATTAGACTTTGAGATAGACGGGATTAAGATATCGGGGCGGGGGGTTCTAATTGTAAAAGATGAGGACACCACTAAACCCCTGCTTATTGGCATGAACGTGGTTGAAGCGTGCTGGGATGCACTCTTTAAGTGGCCCGGAAGGTCTGACCTCTCTCCCCGCCAGCTCAAGAACCCAAAGATCTGGAGAGAAGCCTTTGCAACCTGCCGTCGGGTGGAAGCCACCGTGGAGGAGGATGGATCCCTAGGATATGTGCGGCCGGCTGGCCGTGGCACCATAAAGGTACCCCCCAGGAGTGAAATGCTAGTGTGGGGACGAACTCGAATGGGCCCCAATGGAGAAGACTACTATGCCATGGTAGAAGCACTACAGGAGACCAGCAATGTTGGTGTTGCCAGAACATTGGCGGTAGTAAGACGAGGGAGAGTCCCCATCCGTGTATGTAACCCCCACCCTTACAGTATGTCTATAGGCCGCTTCCAGAGACTAGGGAAATTGTACCGTGTGGATGAAGCTAATGTACATGGTTCCCATGATTTAGATCTGTCCCTGGGTGAAGACTGTGTTGTTGATGTGGGACTGGTGGATGTTACCTGTGACCAGGAGAGCCGAGGCCTACCAAAAGAGGTGATCGAAATGACTAACAAATCTAATCTGTCTGCAGAGCAGAAGGAGGAATTGCATGCCCTGTTCCTTAAATGGGAGCGAGTAGTTGCCAGAGACGAAGAGGACTTTGGACGGACCGACCTGGTGCAACACCGCATCCATACCGGCGACGCAGCACCCATCAAAGAGAGGTACCGCCCCCTTCCTCCTCTCATGTATAAGGAAGTCAAAACTATGCTTGCAGAAATGTTGACAAAAGGAGTGATCAAGGAAAGTTGCAGCCCATGGGCAGCACCTATAGTGCTAGTTAAAAAGAAAGACAACAGTTGGAGATTTTGTGTGGATTATAGAAAATGAAATGCTGTAACCCATAAAGATGCTTTCCCCCTGCCTCGAATCGAGGAGACCCTGACCAACTTGACCCGAGCTGAGTGGTTCTCTACTCTTGACTTGGCCAGCGGTTACTGGCAGGTTGAGATGGACCCCCGAGACAGAGAAAAGACAGCTTTCACCACTCCCCTGGGCCTGTTTGAGTTTGAGCGCATGCCCTTCGGACTCTGCAACGCCCCGGCCACATTTCAGCGCTTGATGCAACAGTGCCTAAGCGGACAGGTGACAGATTCCTTATTAGTATATTTAGATGACATCATAATTTATTCCCCTGACTTTGCTTCCCACTTACAACACCTAGACAAAGTGTTTGAGCGCCTCCAGCAGCACGGGCTGAAGGTGAGGATGGACAAATGCAGGCTCCTCCAAAAAGAAGTTAAATTCTTGGGCCATGTAGTAGATCGTGATGGGGTAAGACCAGACCCAGGCAAAATCTCAGCAGTCTCAAATTGGCTAATCTGAGTTCCCAGAAGTTTTCGCCAGCTCTGGCGAGGAACTTCTGGGCCACAGCCCTGGTATTTGTGGGCGGGATGTACGTCACGCTCTGAATCTGAGCGGACACGCCTCTTACCGGTCTGAGAGCTGTGCAACTCGTCTAAAAAGTCCGACGAGAGGCAAACAGCAGTGCACAACAATGGCGGCCGAAATTTCTCAAGGGGAAATTGCTTCCCGTCGATCCTATTTAGATGCATCACCCACTGCATGTGGATCCCGCCCCCTTTTCTTCATTGGCTGTTGATTTGAATCACAACGCAGTGGCCGCGCCCCTGCTGTCCAAGCTCCGACGCTAACCCTCCCAGACTACAAATTGGCCAGTCCCTGGTACTGTAGGTCAGGTTCGAGCATACCTAGGCCTAGCTGGTTATTATAGACGTTTTGTGTCTGGGTTTGCTAAGGTCGCCCGCCCCCTCAATGCGTTACTGACAGGAATTCCAGTCGATCGGGCCACCAAGTCCTGGAAAGTAAAGTGGTCCCCAGAATGTCAGAAAGCCTTTGAAGCATTGAAAACTGCACTGACAACTGCCCCTGTCTTAGCCTATGCTGACTATAACCTTCCCTTCATTGTGTATACAGATGCCAGCAACCTGGGCCTTGGCGCGGTCCTGGCCCAAGTCCAAGAAGGGCAAGAGAGAGTAGTAGCTTATGCAAGCCGGAGCCTGCATCCAACCGAGCGGAACGACGCCAATTATAGTTCATTCAAATTGGAACTTCTAGGTCTAAAGTGGGCGGTAACCGAAAAATTTAAAGATTACCTGACCGGGGCGCACTTCACCATCTATACGGACAACAACCCAGTCGCCCACCTACAAACAGCCCGCCTAGGTGCGGTAGAACAGCGTTGGGTAGCCCAGCTGGCCTCCTTCGATTACGACATAAAGTATCGCTCCGGTAAGAGTAATGTCAATGCAGATGCCCTGTCTAGGTGCCCAGCCCCTGCTGAGCCCCCCGAGCCCCCTGGACCAATTGCCAGCGTGGCTGCTGTTGAGCTGACCCCTAGTGGAGGAGAGGAATGGGTCAGCAGTGAATGGGAAGACGCACAGCTGGGTGACCCGGACATTCAAACCATCAGGAGGTATGTGGAGAAGCAAACATGTCCCAGCAACCCAGAACGTTTGGCAATGTCTCGTAGAGCCCAGAGTCTGCTCCAACAGTGGAAAAAGTTGCAAGTCAGAAATAACATCTTATGTCGAAAAGTAATTGACTCTCATACACTCGAAGAACACTTCCAGGTTGTGTGCCCAAGTTCCAGGTGTCAAGAGGTCTGGAGAGAGTCCCACGAGGCTGCCGCACATGCTGGTGTGGACCGTACCTTAGGCTGGATCCGCCAGCGGTTCTACTGGCCGAGCATGGAGGGAGAGGTACGCCAGTTCCACCAGGGTTGTGTTGCCTGCAGCCTACAGAGGGAGAGAGTTGAGCCTAGAGCCCCACTAAACCCTACCACTGTTTCCTACCCTCTAGAAGTCATAGGGTTAGACTTTTTATCATTAGGCAGACCTGCAGATACTTACCAGAACATCCTTGTTGCTACTGATTTGTTTACACGTTACTCCTGGGCAATCCATACCCGTGATCAGACAGCGCAGACTACAGTAAGGGCTTTATGGACCCATGTAATTCAACCTTTTGGCTGCCCTGCCCGTTTTCATTCGGACCGTGGTGCTAATTTTGAGTCCACGTTAATGAAGCAGCTCTGTGACACATATGGTATAGCCAAGAGTCGAACCACGCCCTACCACCCGCAAGGGAATGGCAGTGCTGAACGTTTTAATCAAACCCTGTTGAATATGCTCCGCTCCCTAGAGACAGATAAGCAGCATCATTGGCCCGAATATATGCAAGAGCTAGTACATGCTTATAACAATACCCCACATACTGTAACTAACTATGCCCCCTCCTTCCTCATGTTTGGGCGTCATCTGCGGCTCCCTGTAGACGTTGGGTTAGGTGTGGGCCCCCAACAGCCAAGGTTCGACTTGGATAGCTGGGTGACAGGGCACCAACACAGATTGTCCACAGCCTATGATCTGACTAGACAGAGAACGGGTCATGCAGCCTCCCAAAACAAGCAGCGTTATGACAAGAGAGCCAAAGCTTTACCTTTGTTGCCTGGGGAACGTGTGTGGGTCAGAGATAGGAACAGGCAAGGAAGAGGAAAGTTGTGCCCTTGGTGGAATCCTGAACCCTATGTGGTCCTACGCTCAGTGGGTGATACTAGGTTGGTGTACCAAGTGCAACCAGAGAAGGGCGGGCGAGAACAGACTATTCACAGAAATAATTTGAAGGTGTGTATAGCTCCCCCACTGGAAGCCCCTCTGCCAGTAACAGAAACCCAGGAGCCCCCAGTACCTGTATTTTATTGTTTCCCACCAGTAGTGGCAGCTAGACTTCCCCCAGTAGAACCAGATGGACATCTCCGGCGTTCCACCAGAACAAACTTTGGCCAGCCGCCCAATCGATACAGAGACTGAGTTGTGGCAGGGGACTGCCAACAGAAAAGTGTGGGGGGATGTCAGTCGGCAAAACTATTATTATTATGATTTTGCTGTGTTTTGATTATGATTTACTTTGCTGTGATATCATTTATTTTGGTTTGTTGTGATTTCGATTATACTTACTTTGCTGTGATTTTGTTTATTACTTTTTGCTGCATGTTGAGTTATTTGAGTTGATTTATTTGTGTTGTGTGTATTAATGATTTTGTTCTGCCACTGACTGAACTGAGCCTGTCAATCACTGGAATTAGCGAAACGCCTACAGCTGGGCACAGACGCACAGACACGGTCCGCCAACCAGAGCACGCGCTGGAAACCCACGGAGCCAGTTGGCACACAGGGGGTGTGTACAACAGAGAACGGGGAAATGTTTGAAAGGGAAAGGGAAAAGAGACAGAGGGGAGAGACACACGAGAGAGACACACAGGAGCGACAACACCGTGGAGGGAGAGGATCAGCTACGGACAGTGGAGAGTGGGGAGAGCGACGGCCAGCACAACTTAAGAGCAGAGAGACGAGCAGACGGCGTGGATCACCTCAGAGACGGAGAGAGAATACTGAACAGTGCGACACGCAACTACCGCAGCGGCAGAGCAATTGCTCTGCCTTGTCGGTGAGTACCTGAATCGGCCCGCACTGTCGAAGATTAATCACATTTGGCTACGCCATTACCTGAGAAACTGAGTTGTGCAAACTGTTGAAATTCGAGTGATCTGCCGCTACGCTCTCTGTCCCTCTAGGAGCTGTGGACGGCGCCGCGTCAGAAGATCCCCACACTTCCTCAAACAGAACTGTCCCCCCCTCCAATCCATTCCAAGTCACGGTCACTTTAATTTACAATTTTAGCTTAGTGTGTTTTCATTTAGTTTTAGTGGTCTCATAGTTTTATTTGTGGTATCTGAATATTTTAAAGTGTTTAATTAAAGTTGTATGTTTTATTCTTTAGAATATTGTAAAGGGCTTTTTATAATAAAAAAGGTATTTACCTTTTTAAACCAGTTAACCTTGCCTGCTTCAAATATTTCTTTGCCAAAGCTTTTTAAATTATTGGTCGAACCTGTGTTGCCTATGTCACTTGTTAAGTGACTGATATTTCAGAGGACCAAATACCTCTTCTAAAAAAGGTGGCGTAGTCGGTATTATTCTTTTAAGGTTCAGACACAGCACATTTTGCACTTTATAACTTAGCAGGCCTGTGTCTGGCCGGGTGGCCACAGTTGTATACTGTCGGATATGTCAATCCATTTATTAAGCATATCTTTGTCATACACCACTCAAACCAATAACATTGAACGCCGACCAGCGTGGCGACATGTTCACGTTTCACGGTCAAAAACTGTTTGGCCTTTTCCCCTTCCACACCTGGGGATCGTCAACCAAGGCCAAGTATAAATGGGTAACCACCCCCTGTGGTGGTTCCCATGGTGACAGACAATGCCACACCTCTCCTGTGGTTGCCATGGTGACTCACAATGACACACCTCTGCACAGAGAGTTAAAATAAAACAAAATAGGCATTTTGGCTCCAACAATGTCAAACAACAATCAAGAAGTAGCTCCATGACACTCATGTTTCGGGGCTAGTCTTGCTGCTGCTATGGAGCTGTTGTTAGTGTTTATGGTCACTTATAACAAGCTAACAGCTAAGAGTAATTAGATTTATGTTCCAACTTAAATGATGAGTTAATAAAGATAAATAGATGAAACAAGACGTGATCCGTTCATCTTAAATGTTATAAATAGATGAAACAACATAATGAGTTGATCTTTACCTGCTGTGTTTCAGTGGTTGAGCTGCTAACAAACGTCCTCCTGCTGCTTAACGACGACACTATTTAGAAACGACACGTTTTACTTTTCTTTGTATTTTACTTTTATATAAATCTATGGTATTTTAAAGTGTCAACAACAGTCAGTCAACACACCATGTTGTTTTCACTACTGCATTGTGGGTATGTTCTTCTTCTGACGAACACTTTGTCTAGACGCCAGTTGGTGTATTGCTGCCCCCTGCTGTTGGTCTCGGGTACTGTCCATTGTTTATATACAGTAACAGTACTATGTGACCTTCCTGACCTGTAGACAAGAGAACATCCATCTAGGAGTAAAGCACTTCATCCAACTAAGCAAATGAATTGATTATAGAAAAAAAAAAGTGTTAATCATTGATTTAATAAATTAACCAATTAACATTCAATAGGTCATTCATTGCAGGCAAAATCTTCCCACAAATGTAAAATCCAAAAATATTGAAAATAGCAGATCTACAAGCTCACGACACGTCACATGTTTTGAGCTTGTAGATCAGCTATTTTCACAAGTCTTACACGACACTATTGTGCAACATAATATAACATAGGGCTGACGTCCTCAATCAATTTGTTGAAAAAAAATAAACATATAAAGAAAAAAACTATTACAATTATTTGATTAATCAGAAAAGTAATCTATAGATGAATTGCTAAGTCATGGATAGTTGCAGCCCTACATCCATCACAGCTTTCATCAGTGCACATTGATGCTGCACAGGTCTGATCACGTCTCGTAAAAATGCAGGATACAACATAGTACACTAACATATACCATGATACAGGATGCAACATATACCTTGTATTAAACATGTTATTACTCACATTTTCAAACTACAGTATGTAACTATATCAATATGTCTATGATAAATTCAGACTGTATGGTATATTCAGACTGTGACACAGTAAGATTATCACAAGTTATTTCAAAGCAATGTATGTTCCAAATAGTTATGAGTTTCCCATTATGGTTATTGTACCATAATGTTCTGGGAAGATTGATTGATTGTAATGGATGAATTGCAATGGGTCAGGCTGACCTAAAATGGTGTAACTAATCATGAGGTTTCATATTATTATGTGCCAAGATCTAGGGCCACACAAAGGTATAAAAACACACCCACAATCCTATTTCATCAGTCCTGTCTGCAGGTATGGCTCTGTTATATTAATAGTAGTTAGTAGTTAGAGTTTATTTCGGTCAACAAAATCATACACGTATATGGCTTTTCATACACCAAAAGACAAACAATCAAGAACAAAAACAATCAAAAACGAAAGCAAAATAGAAGAAGACCTGACCGAAAAGGTGTAGGCTGAAGCTAATAGCTTATAGTGCCTACCCTTCTTTAAATAGAAAATCAAAAGATAAATAAAATAAATAAATAAATAACAAATCAAATATCTGTACTCAATCATTGAAAAGAAAATATTCCTATGTTATATAAATGCAAATATATATATATATATAATTATCTATATATAATTTTTACAAGCTTTACAAAAAGAAAAAAAGTAAAGAAAACAAAGAAAACAACTCCACATCACTACATTTCCTATAGAAATGTACATGTATATAATTATCCTATCATACTAATATATTTTGTTACCATTTTAATTTTATACATTTTCTTAAATTTGCCAATTGAGCTACATAGTTTTAAATCGTTTTCACAGCTGTTCCATATTTGAATTGCTTTTGCTGACACACATTGCCTTTTTACATTTGTTCTGGCCTTTTTTGCCTCAAGCATATTTTCTCCCCTCAGCCAATACCTGGTTTCTTTAACTTCAAACATCCCCTGAATGCAGATTGGGAGCTGGTTGTTGTGCGCCTTGTAGGCTATTTGCACCGTTTTTAAGTGAACTAGATCTTCAAATTTTAGGGTATTTAAATTAATAAAAAGTGTATTAGTTGCTTCATAGTAATCAGTTCTGGTTATTATTCGTATAGCTCTCTTCTGTAATATAAATATTGGATTTGTGTTAGTTTTATATGTATTCCCCCATATTTCCACACAATACGTAATATATGGTACTATGAGGGAACAATACAATATATACAGTGTCTTTTGGTTCAGAATATGTTTGGTTTTATTTAATATTGCTATAATTTTAGACATTTTTGTTTTTACATTATCTATATGAGGTTTCCAGTTTAATTTACTATCAATTAATACACCCAAGAATTTATTTTCATATACTCTTTCTATTTCAACATCATTGATTTTGATTTTTAATTTGCAGTTTATTTTCCTTGTGCCAAATATCATAAATTTAGTTTTACTTAAATTCAGGGATAATTTATTTCTATCGAACCAGTTCTTTAGTGTTATCAACTCTTGCTCTACTGAATTCAGGAGCTGCTCCAAGCTCTTCCCAGAACAATACAGGTTAGTGTCGTCTGCAAAAATAACATATTTTAATATGGTAGACACTTTACAGATGTCATTTATGTATAAAATAAACAACTTTGGGCCAAGTACAGAGCCCTGCGGGACCCCGTATGTTACCCTTGCTAAGTCAGATTTTGTATTATTTAACTGGACATATTGATTACGATCTGAAAGGTAACTCTTCAACCATAAATGGGCTATCCCTCTAATACCATATCTCTCCATTTTATCTAATAACAAGCTATGGTCTAATGTGTCAAATGCTTTTTTAAGATCAATAAACACCCCTACAGTATATTTTCCCTCCTCTATTGCTGTTGTAATGCCTTCCACCATTTCCGTCACAGCCATCGAGGTGGACCTGTTTGCTCTAAAACCATACTGGTGGTTGCTAAGAAGATTGTTTTTTTCAATGAATTTATCTAGTCTTTCGACAAATAGTTTTTCTATTATTTTTGAGAATTGTGAAAGTAGAGATATTGGTCTGTAGTTGGAGAATTGGTGTCTATTACCACTTTTGAAAATCGGAATTACTTTTGCAGTCTTCATATTAGTTGGGAAAATACCTGTTAAAAATGATTGGTTACAGATATATGTTAACGGTTTTGCTATACTTTCTATTATATTTTTAACTAGTGACATATCTATCTCGTTTGAGTCGGTAGATTTTTTCTCCTTGAATTTTTTAACTATTTCGAGTATTTCTGTTTCCTCAACCCCTATAATAAAAATAGAGTTAGGATTCCGGGGCACAATACCTTCCAACCCATCCATATCTCTTGGTTGCACAATCTCATCTGCTAGATTTTTTCCAACATTTGCGAAATACTGATTAAATTCATTTGCTATTTCCCTTGGATTATTTATAGTTATATTATTATTATTTACGTAGTGGTTTGGGTATTCTGCTTTAGATGTGCTCTTTCTTATTATGCTATTTAATACCCTCCATGTCCCTTGTATGTTTGTTTTATGCTGATCCAATAATTTATGATAATACTCTTTCTTATTAGATCTTATAATATGTATTAGTTTATTTTTATATGTTTTATATCTAGTTTCTGTTTCCTTAGTTCTATGCTTTAAAAAGGTTTTATATAATACATTTTTCTTTTTGCATGCATTTTCTAGTCCCCTGGTGATCCATGGTTTGCTCACTTTCTTGTGTTTGTTATTCTGTTTTCTGACTGGACAGTTTTTGTCATATAGTGTAGTTACTGTGGTCAAAAAGGCATCATATGCTTTATTTGGATTTTCTTCTGCATAAACCGCCTCCCAGTTCTGTTTGCTGAGGTCCACTTTGAGGGCTGCAACGGCTGTCGGTGTTTTAAGTCTATTCATTATGCATTGCTCATCGCTGAATTGGCTCTTGTTATTGATACAGTGTTGGAGGATTGCAAAAACAGGAAGATGGTCAGTAATATCGTTTATGAGCAGTCCACTTATTATATTGGTGTCTATGTAATTTGTAAAAATATTATCTATCAAAGTAGCTGTGTCTATCGTGATCCTACTGGGCTTTATAATCAAAGGAAATAGACTATTGCTATACATTTGATTTATAAAATCTGTCATTTTTTTATTTCCTTGTGATTTTAGAAGGTCAATATTAAAATCTCCACAAGTTACTTGAATCTTGTTGTTGTTGTTACAATTTCCGAGCATTGCCACTAGTTTGTTATTAAATGTGTCCAGACAGGTACCTGGGCACCTATAAACACAACTAATTATTATATTTTTCATCTTCTCAGCCTTAATTTCAATTGTTAAACATTCTAACATATTTTCTATACTTTGTGTCTTACTTTTAACAATATTACCTTGCAGAGCTGTATTAACATAAATAGCGACTCCTCCTCCTGTTTTATTAGTCCTGTTTGATGTAAACATCTCATATCCTTCCATGTCCATCTCATATCCTTTCTTACTATTAAGCCAGGTCTCTGATATTGCAATCACACTGAATTTATTAAATTTACTAAGGTATTCTTTAATTTTGCTAAAGCTACTGTAGAGGCTTCTGCCATTAAAATGTATTATTGAAAGGGCTCCTTCCATCTTAATATTACTTGTAAATTGCTCATCGGTGTAGTACTCGCAGTTGATATTTAGATTATTGTACAGATGGCTATCAGGGTCCACATCATTTTCAATACCATATAATTTATGTTCAGTGAGGTCAAAAGTTTTGTAATTCAGATTTTCATACCTGCGATATAAACTATGCACATTTGAGTCCTGACAATACATGTCCCTTTTTACAAAATCCTCCTCCTCAATGCCATCAAATGGGAATGTATAGTCCTTATCTAAGTCTGTCATTGTAGTAAGGAATGATTAAAGTAATACATATGATTACTAATGGATAATAAGTTATATAATAATAAAGTATGGTAATGGCAGGCCTATTGCCTATACAGTAATAATTATAATGTACATGGAAGTAGTAGTAATGAAAATAATAGCAATAATGACCATAGTAGTGGCAGTAGTAACAGCAATAATGTAGTATAATAATAGTAATAATAAGGGTAATAATAATAATAATAATAATAATAATAATAATAATAATAATAATAATAATAATAGTAATACTAATAATAATATCAACAACAATATAGTAGTAATAATAAATAATAATGGTAACCAAAAATATGAAAATAATAATATTAATAATGATAATAATGATGGTAAATAGATATATAAAGTAATACAATACACTGTTAAGGTCAAGGTGATAATGACTAATATAGCATATAATGTAGATATAAGATGCTGCAATGGTATGATGGTTCATGATGATTGTATGTAATGTATGATATAATACGGATATCAAATAATATCTGTATATATAATCATATAGATAGTTTTGTTGTCGAGAATATGTCATAATGATTGGATATGGGTCCTTGAGTTCATGTCATCTCATACCTTGAGTGAAGTTGAGTCATTATTCAAACTTGTCCAGTTCTGAGCGATCCCTGATGATCAACGTTTTGGCCTCTTCGGGAGATGATCCGTTCAGTTTAATGTAGATCTTGCAATTGGCTGTCCACGTTGCTTGGATCTTCTCCTGTTTCCTTAATGAGCGGGCTTGCCACGCGATCGATCCGTTCCTTTTCGTCAGGTGTTCGTTCAAGTAGACTTTTGTCCCCTTTAACTTTCTCCCCTGTTTGAGGATCTCGGTCTTTTTCTCCCTGCTGACAAGGCGGATTATGATGGCCGGACTGTTGTTGTCGGTTCTTTTGCCTAAGGGATGGCATGCCTCTATGTCACTCTCTTCGATCTGTATGCCTTGCTGGTCAAGGAAGGATATGACCTGCTCCTCGATGGAGGCGATGTCACCCTCCGTGGGCTCTCCACCTGCTGCAGCCCTGGCATAGGATGGTGGCTTGGTCTTTAAGCCACTCACTATCAGGTCGTTCATTCTTGAGTATTGTTCACAGTCATCCAGTCTCTTCTCCAGGTCGATGATCTTCTTGTCCTTCTCCAGGTTCATTTGTTTCAGTTGTTGTATTTCCTTCATCAGGCCAGTGAGGACTTTCAACTCCTTGTTGATGTCAGCAAGTTCCCCTGATTGAAAGTCAAGAGATTTCTTGATGTCGTCGATCTCCTTCTGCCTGGTGGCTGCCATGTTGTCCTCGCCGGCACTCTAGGCGTCCCCTACTCCGGTGCCGCGGGTCCGTCTTGATCCCGACGATCTGAGCGTCCCCTACTCTGGTCGTCTGTCGTCGGTGGGCCGGTGGCACTCCACGCACCCCCTCTTCGTTGCCAGCGGCGCAACAAGTGGTCTCCTCTCCAGTTCTTTTTTCTTTTGTTTTTCCTCTCCCCGTTTGTCGGCGTTCGGCGGGTTCGCCCGCCTCGGCGCCCACTTACGCGGGTTCCCCCGCGTTTGTGTTAGCGTTGGTAGGGTCCTCCGCCTTAGCCGACACGGTGTTAGTTGGTATCAAACTTTTTGTTTGTTTGTGTCGTGCCGGATAGCTTAGCCAAGCCAGCGTGCCCCAGTGGGCTAGCTGCTGCCGCTCGCTCTCGCTGCTGCTCGCTCTCGCTACTGCCGCTCGCTCTCGCTGCTGCTCGCTCTCGCTACTGCCGCTCATTAACAAATGTTATATAGGTTCACAACACATCTACTGATGCACAAACTTGGACACTGTCTCTTGGGGGCTTAGGGTAGCAGGTGAGATGTTGGCAGCAGGTGTTGGCGACACTAGGAGGCTCTGGTCACTGTGGGTTGCCTCCGGGCCTGGCTCCTCCTGCGTCTGACCAGAAGTGACTTCTGTGCGTTGTGTCGTCGTTGTCGCTTTCAAACATCTCATTCTGCCTTGATGGGTTTTTAAACCCTCTTGAATGTTGTAGGTTTTACCTCAGTATGTAGCTTGCTTTGGGTTCTTCCCCTCAGAAGAAGAGGTTAGGGCTGCCAACCCTCTCCATCCCGGGTTTCCGTCTCTCCGGCCGTCCTCTGTCTCTCCAGAGTATTTCAGTTAACAAAACATCTACTGATGCGCAAACTTGGACACATCATCAGTGTTGTTTCCTGGAGTCACTGGTCAACAGTATACTTCTAGAGACGCATACAGTTGTTCCTTCCCGTTTAGTATTTTTCTTTTTTTTTTAACTTGTTTCTTTCTTCTATATTTCTTCTCTATTTTAACTCCTCCTGTAACTGTAGATGTTGAGAGCTTGTACAAAAACACTCTTTTCCATCTGTAATGATGTGACACTAAAGTTGATTCTGAAGTGTGCCTGCAGACTAAATTCTTCCACACATCCCAAATAGTAATGTTAAGAGATCATAGCTTATATTTCACTTTCCTGATAATAATCCATTAGGCTTATAGCGTAGTAATAAAACATCTTGCACAAATGTGTGTGTGTGTGTGTGTGTGTGTGTGTGTGTGTGTGTGTGTGTGTGTGTGTGTGTGTGTGGATAAACAATGCGGCCCCCCAGAGTGAGTGTGGAAATTTTGTGGCCCTCACCATCTACAAAGTTGCCCACCCCTGATGTACAGTATACATCTGCTGCTATTCTCACACACCTTTATATCTTACCCCAGGTACTATGTGTAAATATGTACATCATTTGTTTGTCTTTGATTGATCTCTCTACCCCCTTGCCCCCCCTTCTTCCCTTTCATATTTTCTATGGAAATAAAAACAACATAACTTGCACAAAATCTAATTTCACCCACTTTTTTATTTCTGTAGTGTAAAACTGTTATGTGACAATAAAGCTGATTCTGATTCAGATTCACATCACAATTTAATAATGTAATACAACTAAATAATGATCATAGCTATTTCATTAATTGTAACAATTACTAGTCATAATTAATAAACTGCATAATTGCAGCCTCCTGAAGGTGTTTCTTTAGGGTACCCCACAAATGCTGGTTTACATAATAAACAGGACACATTGTTTTCAACAGAACAGTTTCTAGACAGTTCTGAGTTTGGTTATAGGGCATAGCAGTACTAGTGACGGCCATTTTGTGGTGCCACAAATCAAAAGCCCATTAATTTTTCATAGATATTTCCGAAAATATTTATATTAATTATTTTAAGCCTGGAACCATGCCCTCCACGCTCCTGGTGAATAATGACCATAAAATATTTGTTTCTGTGTCAATTATTTTTTGAAAACCGCAAAAAGGGGGTATTTATTCAATATAGTATGTAATATAATTAGATATGTTTTGACACTGAATCAATCAAATATGTTATGGTCATGATTCACCAATAGTGTAATAATTACTGGCAAAATTAATCAAAAATGCATGCAAAGTAGTTTTCCCTCAGTTAACTGATTTAATACCTAAAATAATTCAAATAATACCACATTAATTGGGCATGTAATAGAATACAGCAAAATACATTAAATCAAATGATTAAAACTAAGATTCTAGAAAAAACAGTTCTACCGTCTACAATTGATATGGTTAAAATAGTAATTTATATAGCTTTATATAGCCTGAGGAACCATTCAATGGAGTTCAATGGACAGGTGGTGCCATCTTGGGAGGTTTTCAGCAATTTTTCTAAGAAGAAAAGAAAGAGCTCGGAAATGTCTCCAAAAGGCAATTCAGGCATTTAGCAGACACTCTTAATCCAGAGCGATTTACAGTAAGAAAGACGAGTACTAATGGAGGCCTCTGTTGACAAGAGCAGTATAAATCACTATATGTTTGTTTGTCTGTCCAACTCCCTGCCAACATACAGCTGTTTAATTTGATCAGTGAGCTGATTTATAGAGGACCGTAAAAACAAATCATCCTTGGTGTGAATGCACTTAACTTAACTGACTGAAACTCCTTTGTCACATTGTGACAGGAGTTTATCCAGTGTGGATACTCTGGTGTCTCTTCAGGTCTCCTGACTGACTGTAACTCTGTTCACAATGTTTTCAGTAATAATAATAATAATAATAATAATAATAATAATAATAATAATAATACACTTTATTTGTATAGCACCTTTCATGACATGCAATGCAGCTCAAAGTGCTTTCCAGAGCAAGAATTTAGCGTGGACAAGCTGGTGCTTCTTCAGGTGACCTGAGTGACTGAAACTCTTGTCACACTGTTTACAGTGGAAGATTTTTTCCAGTGTGAACACGCAGGTGTGACCTAAGGTTATCTGACCGACAGAAACTCTTGTCACAGAATTTACAGTGGAAAGATTTTTCTCCAGTGTGGATACGCTGGTGTGTCTTGAGGTTTTGTGAGTGACTGAAACTCTTATCACAATGTTTACAGTGGAAAGGTTTTTCTCCAGTGTGGATAAGCCGCTGGTGCCTCTTCAGCGCATCTGACCGCCTGAAATTCTTGTCACAATCTTTACAGTGGAAAGGTTTTTCTCCAGTGTGGATAAGCTGGTGTGTCTTTAGGTCACCTGACCGACTGAAACTCTTGTCACAATGTTTACAGTAGAAAGGTTTTTCTCCAGTGTGGATAAGCTGGTGTGTCTTCAGGTGAAATGACCGACTGAAACTCTTGTTACAATGTTTACAGTGGAAAGGTTTTTCTCCAGTGTGGACACGCTGGTGTGTCTTCAGATGACTTGACTGAAAGAAACTCTTGTCACAATGTTTACAGCGGAAAGGTTTTTCTCCAGTGTGGATACGCTCGTGTTTTTTTAAGTCATCTGACCGACTGAAACTCTTGTCACAATGTTTACAGTGGAAAGGTTTTTCTCCAGTGTGGACTCGCTGGTGTCTATTCAGGAAATATGACTCATGGTAACTCTTGTCACAATGTTCACAATGGAAAGGTTTTTCTCCAGTGTGGATATGCTGGTGTTTCTTCAGATGACTTGACTGAAAGAAACTCTTGTCGCATTGTTTACAGTGGAAAGGTTTTTCTCCAGTGTGGATACGCTGGTGTTTCTTCAGGTTACCTGACTCACTAAAACTCTTGTCACAATGTTTACAATGGAATGGTCTTTCTCCAGTGTGGATATGCTGGTGTTTCTTCAGATGACTTGACTGAAAGAAACTCTTGTCACAATCTTTACAGTGGAAAGGTTTGTCTTTATTGTCGACACGCTGGAGTGTCTTCAGGGGACCTGAATCACTGAAATTCTTGTCACACCGTTTCTCATCACTGTCTTCAGTGGTCTCCTCCCAATCATCACTGTCTTCAGTGACTTCAGTGTCAGATTCAAGTTCAACTTCAACTTCAAAATAGTGTGAAGAGATGTCTTCATCATCATCATCATCATCTTCACTTTTCACTGCTAGTAATGTTAACATTGACCCATCAGGCTCTTCTTGTCTTTGAAGTAGCTCCTCCTGTTCCTCTTTAATCTGTAGAGGCTCTGGTTCCTCCTGGAGCAGACTGGGGTTCCTCACCTGTTCAGGATAATCCTCCTCTTTACACACAACCATGTGCAGGATGTCTAGGAGCAGAACAATAACATGATAGTGAACACTGGATTTCCAAAATGTAAATCTATTCTTCCTTTGTCCATGTTCCATGTAGAAAATGAGCTATCACCTACTTAGATCGCCAAAACAGTTACTAACTACAGGTTATTACAGGTGTTTCTGGAAACTGAAGTTCTGAAAATGTCTATGTTTAGTTACTTATTTATTTTGAGTCATGAAACAATGTTAAAACACAACACACATGTGGGCTTTGATTTGGGAGTAAAGCCGTCTACAATAAGGTTTGTCTGTATGCAGGTAGTCAGCCAGACACATTTAGCCTTGGCACATCTGAAAATAGTTGAAGATATACTTGTTGGAATGTCTAAATCACAAAAACCCTCTATATATAGTGAACTAATACTTAGTTGAATGGGGTATAGTTTGCTATGTGCCCTCTACACCAAATCTCTTTACCTAAAATAGATCTACAAGCTAGAGATCTTGTCGATCAGTTAATTTCAGTGAACGTTACCCCCAGAATAGGGATGCTAGGGTTCAAGTGGTTAGCTCAAAGCTGAGGGAAAAGCCCATTGAAGATCTGTGTTATTATTGTAACAGCTCTACAACAGAACAGTCAATATGACAGAAAGAGAGAGCACATGAAACTTACTGAGGTGTGGATGGTCTTCAGGTTCCTGTTTAATAGAGATAGCCCTGGCTGAGTCTGGAGAGTTCATCTTCACCTGCAGTCTGGACTCCACACACTGGTCTGAAATGAAGGAATTGAAAAAGGACATTAATGACTGGTTATTTATAATGACTGGTTATTAATGTCCAGTTATTTAAGTCAAACAACATATGAACGTTGGGTGCAAGGATAATGGTTAATACAGTTTATATACAGTATTGTAGAAGATATCACAATTAACTTAAGATTACATAAGGGAAATGTATCAAAAACAAGCTCAGTGCTTTATGAGTCTTCCAGTTTAGTAGACCTTGTATTGTGAATTCGTACTTCCATGTACTGTTGTTCTCATGTCTTACTAAATAAAGTACATCAATCAATCAATCAATCAATCAAAAGAGTGATTCCAACGAAGCAAATAATGGTGTAAAGTGAATAAGGTGAAAGTAGCCAATAAGTGCAGTTCAAACACTGGAATGAGACCCAAAATACATCCCCAAGCAACAACATAAGCAGCCTTTATTTGACCTAGATGAAGGCAGTGATCAAAGTTGGGCTGCTGAATTATTCACATTCTATTGTCAATTACAATTTTGGCTTCCAACAATTATGAAAACAAGATAAAACAATGATCACAATCCATTTCGCACAATGATCGTTTTGTTTTGTTTTTAGTCATAAATCCAGTGCAACTTTGGCCCCTCCCTAAAAGCTCAAACTCAGTCTCAGTTTGACTGTGAGATGTTTAGATCTCACAGATCTAGTGAAGATGATGGAAAGATTATGATGGAGAGCCTTTTTCAAGGAATCTGATGAGGGGGAAAAAACAAAGAGCAATAAAGCAGCCCATGAACGAGACAGGGAAACTATGTTCAATGCCATGCATTACCTGGATGAGTCATAGACATGACAACATCAGTGTTGCCATGTCTGCTAATATTATAAGCGACTTTGGGCTTGTTTTTCTGTGAAGTCGCTTGTAAATATTGGTAGTTGCGGGTTGTGGTTTTTTGGGCTTGTTTCTAAAGTCCAGTTGCTTATTAGGGCTTGCTTCCCTAATGTTGTTTAAACCAGTGGTTCTCAAACATTGTCATGTCAAGCAAGGACCCCCCAAATCAATATGAATGTATATGACCCCTCCCCCCCTAAACATTTTGTGCCAGGGCCCCCTTACCAGATTTGTGTTTTTTTTTAAAGTTTCAAGATTATTTTAGCAAATCTACAAGCTCACAACTTGTCGCATTGTGAGCTTGTACATATTGTCATAGACCTAGTTGCTTATTTCTCTCACAAAATCTGGCAACACTGTACAGCATGACAAATGTTTAGACAAAATACAATTAATGTTTAACTTCACTTGACAATCACATTAACATTATCTGACTGTCTTGGAGTAGGTTCAAAATAGTCTTTGCTCTTTCACACTTTGGGTCCGTACATCTACATAAACGTTCAAATTTCAAATATAAAGTGCTTACCCCATGGCCACGGATGTTACAATTATGTACGGGCCCTCAGAAGTATCTTCGTATTGTTCAATAAAAAACATTTTAATCCTGCTCGGTGGCCATTTTCCTCAAAGAGTTATAATGTATCAAAGTGCAATACACCTCTCAACCGATAGGGTCACGCAGTTGAAAGCAACGGAGATCTGACACAGATCGGATTAAAATGATTAAAATTGAACAATACGGAAGATAAAGGTACTTCTGAGGGCCCGAACATAATTGTAACATCCGTGGCCATGAGGTAAACACTTTATATTTGAAACCTGAACGTTTAAGTAGATGTACGGACCCAAAGTGTGAAAGTGCAAAGACTATTTAGAAATAACTCCAAGACGTTCATTATGACCGATGACCGTCTTGATCCAAGGCTACTCATGTACAAGCAACGTTTGCTCATTGTTTATATGGAGATTAACCATTACATTGATAATAGTTAAATCACATGAATTATAATCTATTCAATCAACAACATGTAGCAAAACATGTATGTATAGCTGCTTTGAGTACTTGTTGTGTTTATGAATTATAATCTGGCAAGTAACAGCAATTACATTTATATTCCATATTGAGTCAATAAATACAAAGTAAAGCCAACATAATGAGTTGATCTTTACCTGCTGTGTTTCAGTGGTTGAGCTGCTAACAAACGTCCTCCTGCTGCTTAACGACGACACTGTTTAGAAACGACACGTTTACTTTTCTTTGTATTTTACTTTTATATAAATCTATGGTATTTTAAAGTGTCAACAACAGTCAGTCAACACACCATGTTGTTTTCACTACTGCATTGTGGGTATGTTCTTCTTCTGACGACCACTTTGTCTAGAGGCCAGTTGGTGTATTGATGCCCCCTACTGTTGGTCTCGGGTACTGTCCATTGTTTATATACACTAACAGAACTATGTGACCTTCCTGACCTGTAGACAAGAGAACATCCATCTAGGAGTAAAGCACTTCATCCAACTAATCAAATTAAATGATTATTGAAAAATAATTGTTAATCATTAATTCGATAAATTAACCGATTAATAATCAATCCCTATTTTGGATATTTCATTATAGGCAACATTTTCCCACAAATTTAAAATCCAAAAATATTGAAAATAGGAGATCTACAAGTTCACAACACGTCACAGTGCGATGCGTTTTGTGCTTGTAGATCAGCTATTTTCACATGTCTTACAGACACTGTTGTGCAACATAGTATAACATAGGGCTGATGTTGTCAATCAATTTGTTGAGAAGTAAAAACATATTAAGAAAAAAGCAGCTTCTCGATTATTTGATTAATCACAAAAGTAATCTATAGATGAATTGCTTAGAAAGTCATGGATAGTTGCAGCCCTACATCCATCACAGCTTTCATCAGTGCACATTGATGCTGCACAGGTCTGATCACGTCTCATAGAAATGCAAGATACAACATAAACTAACATATACCATGTTACAGGATGCAGCATATACCTTGTATTAAACATATTACCCATATAATTTTCAAACTATGTAACTATATCAATATGTCTATGATAAATTCAGACTGTATGGTATATTCAGACTGTGACACAGTAAGATTATCAGAAGTTATTTCAAAGCAATGTATGTTCCAAATAGTTATGAGTTTCCCATTATGGTTATTGTACCATAATGTTCTGGGAAGATAGATTGATTGTAATGGATGAATTGGACTGTGTCAGGCTGACCTAAAATGGTGTAACTAATCATGAGGTTTCATATTATTGTGTGCAAAGATCTAGGGCCACACAAAGGTATAAAAACACACCCACAATCCTATTTCATCAGTCCTGTCTGCAGGTATGGCTCTGTTATATTAACAAATGTTATATAGGTTCACAACACATCTACTGATGCACAAACTTGGACACTGTCTCTTGGGGGCTTAGGGTAGCAGGTGAGCTGTTGGCAGCAGGTGTTGGCGACAGTAGGAGGCTCTGGGCACTGTGGGTTGCCTCCAGGCCTGGCTCCTCCTGCGTGACCCTGCTGACCAGAAGTGACTTCCGTGCGTTGTGTCGTCGTTGCCGCTTTCAAACATCTCATTCTGCCTTGATGGATTTTTAAACCCTCTTGAATGTTGCAGGTTTTACCTCAGTATGTAGCTTGCTTTGGGTTCTTCACCTCAGAAGAAGGTTAGGGCTGCCAACCCTCTCCATCCCGGGTTTCCGTCTCTCCGGCCGTCAAGGTTCAAGGTTCAACTTTATTGTCAACAATACCATTTACAAGAAAAGGCACGTGAAATTCATTGTGCGCTAAAAACCAACACAGCAGCAACAGTCTCAGTAATTCCCCATCAGACTCAATGTCAAGTGTTATGTTAGAAACTATGCTGCTTAATAAAAACATGTAAAGATCTAAACTACTAAACTAAGTGCAAAAAGCTCATGTGCAAACTGCATTGTCATAGATCTAATACATTAGCCACAGACATATGGCCATATAGTCCGGGCCATGTAGTGTTCAGTGTGTATTCAGAAGTCTTATGGTGGCCAAGAAGAAAGTACTCCATAGTCTTTGTGTGTGGCTAGCAAGGCTGAGATACTGCTTGCCTGGCCATGGCCACAGTGCCGGCCTGAACAGCTGTGGCTGGGATGGTGGACATCCCCTACAATCCGTTCAGCCTTGGCCACGCATCGCCTCTCGTATATTCCCTGGAGGGAGGGAAGCTCACCTCCGACTATACGCTGGGCTGACCGCACTACTCTCTGTAGTGCCTTCTGTTGAAGGACAGTGCCGCTCCCGTACCATACGGTGAATCCACCCGTCAGGATGCTCTCGATGGTGCAGTTGTAAAAAGACCTCAGGATACGGGGGCTAACCCTGAACTTCTTCAGGCGCCGTAAGCAGTACAGGCGTTGTTGTGCCTTTTTCACCACATGAGTGGTGTGAGTGTTCCACTTAAGGTCGTCGTCTATGTGTATTCCCAGGAATTTAAACCCACTGACTCTCTCCACTGCAACTACATCGATGTGGATTGGCGTGTGTTCCCTCCTTGGCCTCCTGAAGTCAACAATTAGCTCCTTGGTCTTTCCCGCGTTGAGAGCTAGGTTGTTCTCCCGACACCATAGCGCCAGTGTATTGACCTCGTTTCTATAGGCCGTCTCTATAGGCCGTCTCGCTGGCGTCGGTGATCAGCCCCATGACTGCAGTGTCGTCGGCGTACTTAATGATGGTATTGGAGCCGTGCGTGGAAATACAGTCATGGGTGTACAAGGAGTAAAGGAGGGGGCTGAGCACACAGCCCTGGGGTGCACCGGTGTTGAGGGTCATTGGGTCTGATGTTATGTTGCCCATCCGCACCACCTGACCACGGTTCGACAGAAAGTTCAGTACCCACCTGCACATGGTCGGGTGCAGGCCTAGGTCTCTGAGCTTCATGTCTAGTCTTGCAGGGACAATTGTATTGAAGGCTGAGCTGAAGTCCACGAACAGCATCCGCACGTACCTGTTGTTACTCCCTCTCGCATCCAAGTGATTGAGGGCAGTGTGGAGAGCCATGGCCACTGCATCATCGGTTGATCTATTTTTCCGGTATGCAAACTGCCATGGATGCACCGTAGCAGGCAGTACCGAGCAGATGTAATCTCTTACCAGCCTCTCAAAGCACTTGCTGACGATTGGTGTCAGTGCAACAGGTCTCCAGTTATTGTGACATGATGTTTTAGCACGCTTGGGGACTGGGAGTATGGTGGACCTTTTGAAGCCTTCAGGAACCTCAACTTGAGAGAGGGAGAGGTTGAAGATGTCTGTAAACACACCAGCCAACTGGTGTGCACAGACTTTGAGCACCCGACCTGGTATGCCGTCGGGGCCTGCCGCTTTACGGGTGTTCAACCGCATGAAGGCCTTACGCACATCAGACTCCGAGATGGATAGTGGGCTGACCTCCTGTGGTGGTGCAGGCTCCGGTGGACCGGTGTTGGTGCCGTCTGTCTCGACCTACCAAAAGGTGGACGTGGTAGGGCTCTATAACTCTCCCGAAAAGGCGTCCAGCATTGATCGAGAACCCTCTCCCCTCGTGTATTACACGTGACATGTTGGTAGTATTTTGGGAGGACTTTCTTCAGGTTGGAGGAGTTAAAATATCCCACCAGAATAAAGCAGCCATCAGGATAAGCAGACTCCAAATCATTAATTGTCCCATACAGTTCCTTTAGTGCAGCCTCTTCATTTGCACGGGGGTGGATGTAGACAACTGACAGTATAATTACACTGAATTCCCTAGGCAGATATATTGGTCGTAGTAGTAGTGTTAAATACTTTTTCAGAGGCATCACATTCCTGCACCATGATTGGCGTGATTGGCGCCTCGCTGGTGTTGACATCAGCTGCAGGACAGTGGAAGACGCGTCTCCAACGGCGGAACCGCCGACAACTCCGGAGAACGGTAACCGATCGTCGTTCTGATGTTCAGTAGTGTTTGCCTGTCATATGTGTGTGTACATCTTACACTATGTGTACCTAAGGTGACTACTAAGACTGCAAACAATTGCAAAGGTAGCGCGACGGCCAGCCCTCCACTTCTCCACGGCGCCATCTTCTCTCTCTCTCCAGAGTATTTCAGTTAACAAAACATCTACTGATGATGCGCAAACTTGGACAGATCATCAGTGTTGTTTCCTGTAGTCACTGGTCAACAGTATACTTCTAGAGACGTATACAGTTGTTCCTTCCCGTTTAGTCTTTTTTTTTAACTTGTTTCTTTCTTCTATATTTCTTCTCTATTTTAACTCTTCCTGTAACTTTAGATGTTCAGAGCTTGTACAAAAATAATCTCACACACTCTTTTCCATCTGTAATCATGTGATGTGACACTAAAGTTGATTCTGAATTGTGCCTGCAGACTAAATTCTTCCACACATCCCAAATAGTAATGTTAAGAGATCATAGCTTATATTTCACTTTCCTGATAATAATCCATTAGGCTTATACCGTAGTAATAAACATATTGCACGTGTGTGTGTGTGTGTGTGTGTGTGTGTGTGTGTGTGTGTGTGTGTGTGTGTGTGTGTGTGTGTGTGTGTGTGTGTGTGTGTGCATGCTATAGGGCTTTGCAAAAGCTTTAATTTGCTATCACATCACACTTTGAATCATGTAATATGACTTAATAGTGATCATAGTCATTACGTTAGGTGTAATTATTAGTCATAAATCATAAAAAATACATCCCTCAGTTTACCGGCATATAAATAAAATAATTGAAATGGTTTGATTGATTGATTGACATACTTGACAGACCTAAACGTCCACTCCATAGTATATCATGTACAGTATACATTACATTACATTACATTACAGTCATTTAGCAGACGCTTTTATCCAAAGCGACTTCCAATAAGTGTATTCAACATAGGTAGGGAACGAAAACTACTAATCACCAGAAGTTTTAAGTACATTTCCTGCAAAAACAAGCAACCAAGAGTATACCTAGCGCTAAGGTAAAAGTGCAATATATCAGCTACCTACTTTCTTAAACAGATGAGACAAAAATGGCAAAATCAAATGAGCACGAGCTAAAACAAATAAGTGTATCGACTAAACAAGATCCAATAAAACAATACAAAAATAAAGCAAGAGTTCGTACAACTAGTTAACAACAAGTAGGCCAGGCAAAGAGGAAGGATAGTGTTTCCTGAAGAGGTGGGTTTTCAGCCTGCGGCGAAAGATGGGCAGTGACTCTGCTGTCCTGACATCAGTGGGAAGTTCATTCCACCACTGTGGGGCCAGAACAGAAAAAAGTCGTGACCGTGTCGATCGACCAGAAGGACCGTTGAGTGGCGAGGGAGTCAGTCGCCCCGAGGTGGCAGACCGGAGTGGTCGGGCAGGGGTGTGGGCATTGACCAAAACCCGGAGGTAAGAAGGAGCTGTTCCTTTCACTGCTCTATAGGCTAGCACCAGGGTTTTAAACTGAATGCGAGCTGCTACGGGGAGCCAGTGCAGAGAACGGAGAAGGATAGTTGTGTGGGAGAACTTGGGGCGGTTGAACACCAGACGAGCCGCAGCTTTCTGAACAAGCTCCAGAGGTCTGATGGCTGATGCCGGAGCACCAGCAAGGAGGGAGTTGCAGTAGTCCAGGCGGGAGATGACAAGAGCCTGGATCAGCACCTGGGCTGTTTTCTCCGTGAGGAAGGGGCGAATCCTCCTGATGTTGTAGAGGAGGAATCTGCAGGACCGTGTCACTGATGCGATGTTAGCCGAGAACGACAGTTGATCGTCCAGGGTCACATCTGCTGCTATGCTCACACACCTTTATATCTTACCCCAGGTACTATGTGTAAATATGTAGATCATTTGATTGTCTTTGATTGATCTCTCTCCCCCTGCCGCCCCCCTTCTTCTTCTTCCTTTCATTTTTTCTATGGAAATAAAAACGACAGAACTTGCACTAAAACGAATTTCACCCACTTTTTTTATTTCTGTAGTGTAAACCTGTTATGTGACAATAAAGCTGATTCTGATTCAGATTCACATCACAATTTAATAATGTAATGCATTTTAATAATGATCATAGCTATTTCATTAATTGTAACAATTACTGTCATAATTCATAAAACATACATGTAGAAAGGTAATTGAAATGGTGCCCCATTCATTGCACATGCATACAGAACAATGACATCAAATCATGATATAAAAACTAAAATTCTGGAAAAACAGTCCTAGATTATAAGATCAATATGGTTTACATGATCATTTATATTATAAATAAATAACACCACGATCATTTAGAATAACTTTAAGTAAAAGAAGAAAGAAAAAAGTTACCGTGAACACTAAACTTTTGTAGATTGTAGTAATGTTTTAAAAAAGGAAAAACAAAAGAGATGGAGAATGACTCCACAAGATGAGTCCTAATGGAAACTTCTACTGACAGGAGCATTATAAATCTCCATGATAGTTTTGCTTGTCTATTCAACTCCCTGACAACATGCAGCCGTTTAATTTGATCCTCCCAGTGAGCTGATTTATAGTGGAAAGCTTTTTTTCTCTCCCTTGGTGTGAATGCACTGATATCTTTTCAGAGCACTTACCTGACTGAAACTCTTCTCACACTGTTAACAGTTGACAAGAGTTTTCTCCAGCGTGGACACACTGGTGTGTCTTCAGTTGGCGTGATTCACGGAAACTCTTGTCACAATGTTTACAATGGAAAGGTTTTTCTCCAGTGTGGATACGCTGGTGTGTCTTCAGATGACTTGACTGAAAGAAACTCTTGTCACAATGTTTACAGCAGAAAGGTTTTTCTCCAGTGTGGATACGCTCGTGTGTCTTCAGATGACTTGACTGAAAGAAACTCTTGTCACAATGTTTACAGCGGAAAGGTTTTTCTCCAGTGTGGATACGCTGGTGTTTCTTTAAGTCATCTGACCGACTGAAACTCTTGTCACAATGTTTACAATGGAAAGGTTTTTCTCCAGTGTGGACACCCTGGTGTGTCTTCAGATAACTTGACTGAAAGAAACTCTTGTCACAATGTTTACAGTGGAAAGGTTTTTCTCCAGTGTGGATACGCTGGTGTTTTTTAAGGTCACCTGACCGACTGAAACTCTTGTCACAATGTTTACAGTAGAAAGGTTTTTCTCCAGTGTGGATACGCTGGTGTGTCTTCAGATGACTTGACTGAAAGTAACTCTTGTCACAATGTTTACAGTGGAAAGGTTTTTCTCCAGTGTGGATACGCTGGTGATTATTTAGGTCACCTGACCGTGTGAAACTCTTGTCACAATGTTTACAATGGAAAGGGTTTTCTCCAGTGTGGACACGCAGGTGTGTCTTCAAGTCATATGACTGACTGAAACTTTTTTCACAATGTTTACAATGGAAAGGTTTTTCTCCAGTGTGGATACGCTGGTGTCTCTTTAGGTCACCTGACCGATTGAAACTCTTGTCACAATGTTTACAATGGAAAGGTTTTTCTCCAGTGTGGACACGCTGGTGTGTCTTCAGGTCACCTGACTGACTGAAACTCTTGTCACAATGTTTACAATGGAAAGGTTTTTCTCCAGTGTGGCTACGCTGGTGTTTCTTTAGGTCACCTGACCGACTGAAACTCTTGTCACAATGTTTACAATGGAAAGGTTTTTCTCCAGTGTGGACATGCTGGTGTTTCTTTAGGTCACATGCATAGCCGTAACTCTTGTCGCAATGTTTACATTCGTAAGGTTTTTTTTTGGTCTGGACAGGTTTTTCTCTGGTGTGGACACACAGGTGTCTACTCAGATTACTTGAATGCGAGAAACCTTTCCCACAATAATCACAGTGGAAAGGTCTTTCTCCAATGTGGACACGCAGGTGTCCCTTCAAATTATTTGAACACAAGAAATCTTTGTCACAGTATTCACAGCGGAAAGGTCTTTCTCCAGTGTGGACACGCAGGTGTGTCGTCAGGTCACATGAAAGAGAGAAACTTTTGTCACAGTGTTTACAGTTGAAAGGTTTTTCTCCAGTGTGGATACGCTGGTGTTTCCTCAAGTTACTGGAGCTACTAAAACTCTTGTCACAATATTTACAATGAAAACGTTTTCCTTCAGTGTGGGTAAGCTGATGTCTCTTAAGGCTACCTGACGCAACAAAACTCTTGTCACAATGTTTACAGTGGAGCGTTTTTTTTGCAGTATGGATAGGCTGATGTCTCTTTAGGCTACCTGAGGTACTGAAACTCTTATTACAATATTTACAATGGAAAGGTTTTTCTGCAGTGTGGATACGCTGGTGTCTATCTAGGGTACCTGAGTTATTGAAACTCTTGCTACAATATTTACAGTGGAAAGGTTTTTCTCCGGTGTGGACATTAAGGTGTGTCTTCAGGTGACATAAATGAGAGAAACTTTTGTCACAGTGTTTACAGTGGAAAGGTTTTTCTCTGGTGTGGACACGCTGGTGTGTCTTCAGGTAACATGAATGAGAGAAACTTTTGTCACAGTGTTTACAGTGGAAAGGTTTTTCTCCAGTGTGGCTACGCTGGTGTTTGCTCAGGTTACTGGAGTAACTGAAACTCTTGTCACAAGTTTTACAATGAAAACGTTTTTCTTCAGTGTGAGTAAGCTGGTGAGACTTCAGGTGACCTGACTCATTGAAACTCATTTTACAATGTTTACAGTGGAACCTTTTTCCTCCAGTGTGGATACGCTGGTGTCTCTTGAGGTTACCCGAGTAATTGAAACTCTTGTTACAGAGTTTACAATGGAACGTTTTTTCTCTTCGTTGCAAGAGGTCATTGTGGCTCCTCTTGATGTGTTTATGGAGGAGGACCTGAGACGTGAAGGTGGATGGACACTTAGAACAAGAGAAGGCCTGAGTCTGGGAAGAGTGGGACATCACCCCTGAGAGAGAGAGAGAGAGAGAGAGAGAGAGAGAGAGAGAGAGAGAGAGAGATTCAAAATGGTTAGCAAAAATACAACATGTAAAGCTTCCATCGTCAAACTAGTCGCTTGTTGGTAGCACTGTTACAGGGAAATTGGCATTCCAGGGAAATTGAAAAAGGAGTGCTTGTTTTTACCACCCACCCAGGCAATTCTGTATAACCAACACTAGAGGGCAATGAATGCAAGCCATGCGCACACATGCACACACACACATGTGTGTCATCGTGGACACTGGATGGTAACCATAGACTGTAACCCATGAAAAGATCTATTCTGTCCCTATCGGTTCACAACTCGGACGGCGCTGATTCGACTAGCAGACCTTCGGCCGGTCGGCGAGGGCGCGCCTCCTCGGCCTCAAGCTCTGCTGAGTCGGCGCGCCTCCGTCATGGACAATAACTATTATCACGTGTGAACGCGTGTTCAGCGTTCCCCTAGCGTAGCTTCCTGGTTGCTATGTGGGGGGAACAACAAAAGCCAGGTCGGCCTCGCATCAAAGCCCCGCCTCGCGCCGAAGCCCTGTGCCTAAAAACGAGCGCTCCTCTTTCAATTTCCCTGGAATGCCAATTTCCCTGTGACAGCACTACGACTTCCTTGTTAATATTTATGTTTTTTATTTTATTTCCTCTTTTTTCTCCCCATTTAGTCATCATGCCAACTCCCAGTTTTCCCCACACATTATCCATGTCCTTGTGTTTAAAGCTGACTAACCTCCACTGGTCTCCTCCCAATCGTCACTGTCTTCAGTGACTTCAGTGTCAGAGTCAAGTTCAACTTCAGAGCAGTTTGAAGAGACGTCTTTATCATCGTCTTCCTCTTCATGTTTCACTGCTAGTAATGTCAACATTGACCCAACAGGCTCCTCTGGTCTCTGAAGTATCTCCTCCTGTTCCTCTTTAATGTGTGGAGGCTCTGGTTCCTCCTGGAGCAGACTGGGGCTCCTCTCCTGTTCAGGAGAAACCTCCTCTTTACACACAACCATGTGCAGGATGGCTAGGAGCAGAAAGAAAACATGATAGTGAATACTGGATTCCTAAAATGTAAATACATTTTTAAATTTTCCATGTAAAAAATAAACTATCAACCAACTTAGATTGACCAGAGAGTTACTAAATACGGGTTATTATTACAGGTGTTTCTGGAAACTGAAGTGCTGAAAGTAATCAGGTTTTAAAGTTTTAGTTTATCTAAATACATGTTTTGAAAGGTAACCTGAATTGATATATTTAGTTACCTTACTCAAGTGAATAATGGTGTTAGAGAATAGCAAATAAAACATAATACTTTTGGGAGTAAATAAGGCTGTAGGCCAAGCCGTACAGAACAGGATTTGTCTGTATGTATGAACAGTGTGTCACCTCCAAAGTAGTTGGTCTTGGTCTTGTTTAAAGTATATGTAAACAGATGTTTATGAAGTGGCTCTGTATGTCTAGGCGTGTGTGCTGGTATTTTCTTTTAACCATTGTTATTGTATAGTCTAAATTTGATATTGTGATAGCCCTACAGGACAGAAAATATGGAGAAGAAAAAATATATGAAAGAAAGAATGAGCACATAAAACTTACTGAGTGGATGGTCTTCAGGTTCCTCCTTCTTAATAGAAATGTCTCTGGCTGAGTCTGGAGAGTTCATCTTCACCTGCAGTCTGGACTCCACACACTGGTCTGAAATGAAGGAATTGAAAAGAGATTTTAATAACTGGAGACCTAGTGGTCTCAAGAATAACAATATTTGAAGAAGGTAAAGGAAATTGACCTAAGCACAACTGGGTTTTTATTGTGGGCGCAAGACGCGACTGTTCTCGCCAAATCTGGCCATAGCGGGACGTTTGGTCCAATGCATTTTAATGGAAATGCACGCGGCCAACCCTTCTTTTTCACGTGCGTGACTGGAGCAAACAGTTTTGACAGATTTGTCTGTATGTATGAACAGTGTGTCACCTCCAAAGTAGTTGGTCGTAGTTTCAAATCTATGTCAACAGATTTGTATGATGTGGCTCTGTATGTCTAGACATTTGTGCTGGTATTTGTTCTACCATTGTTATTGTATAGTGTAAATTTGATATTGTGACAGTCATACAGGAGAGAAAACATGAAAGAAAGAATGAGCACATAAAACTTACTGAGTGGATGGTCTTCAGGTTCCTCCTTCTTAATAGAAATGTCCCTGGTTGAGTCTGGAGAGTTCATCTTCACCTGCAGTCTGGACTCCACACACTGGTCTGAAATGAAGGAATTGAAAAGGGACTTTAATGACTGGAGACCTAGGGGTCTCAAGAATAACATTATTTGAAGAAGGTAAAGGAAATTGACCTAAGCCCAACTTGGTGAAAGGATTATGGGATGTAGTAGGGAAGAAAACACGCTTAATCCAAGATTACACAAGGAAAAATGTCTCAAAAGATGGACTCTTTTGATACAAATAATGGTCTTCTAAAGCATGGGTTTTCAACTGATTATGAACCAGGGACCACCACCCTGACTAAGAATCAACCTGGGGACCACTGTTGTGTTGGGAGGGGGGATATGGGCGTGGTGTGGGGGAAAAAACTTGACATTAAATAATGACTGTTAAGGCCTTAATTTAATTTGTTAATTTGAGGTGAATTAAATCAAGCCCTTAACAGTCATTATTTAACTGAGATATGCTAGTGGTCCAGAGCTCAGAAAAGATTGAGAACCACTGATCCATTCCTTTCCCATGGTTGCCCCTATTCTGTTCTCTTAACCGTCCATATTAAACTCATGTTAACTGATTCATTGCAACATATGTATGAGCAAGCACATGCAATTGATATGGGCACATTTCCTACTAATGATGACTCAACCAGGTAAACCGCCTTAGCACTGTGTGCTTGGCCCCCTAATAATAATTATAATAAACAAGATATAATAACTTTTCCATCTACTCTCTCTCTCTCTGTCTCCTTCTCTCTGTCTATTTCTCTCTCTCTGGCTAGCTCTCTCTCACTGTCTTTCTGTGTGTGTGTGTGTGTGTGTGTGTGTGTGTGTGTGTGTGTGTGTGTGTGTGTGTGTGTGTGTGTGTGTGTGTGTGTGTGTTTTATTGTGTGCGCAAGACGCGACTGTTCTTCTCGCCAAATCTGGCCATAGCGGGACGTTTGGTCCAATGCATTTCAATGGAAATGCACACGGCCAACCCTTCTTTTCCATTTCTGTATGTATGAACAGTGTGTCACCTCCAAAGTAGTTGGTCGTAGTTTCAAATCTATGTCAACAGATTTGTATGATGTGGCTCTGTATGTCTAGACATTTGTGCTGGTATTTATTTTACCGTTATTGTATAGTGTAAATTTGATATTGTGACAGTCATACAGGAGAGAAAATATGAAAGAAAGAATGAGCACATAAAACTTACTGAGTGGATGGTCTTCAGGTTCCTCCTTCTTAATAGAAATGTCCCTGGCTGAGTCTGGAGAGTTCATCTTCACCTGCAGTCTGGACTCCACACACTGGTCTGAAATGAAGGAGTTGAAAAGGGATTTTAATAATTGGAGACCTAGTGGTCTCAAGAATAACAATATTATAAGAAGGAGGTAAAGGAAATTGACCTAAGCCGAACTGGGTGAAAAGATTATGGAATGTATAAGAGAACAAAAAACACGCTTAATCCAAGATTACACAAGGAAAATGCGTCAAAAGATGGACTCTTTTGATGCAAATAATGATCTAAAGTGAATAAGGTGAAAGTAGCCCATCTGTTTTCAATGTTTCTGCAACCAAGCATCAATATCTGTTCACCCCACCACCAATTATACCCCCACCCTTCCACCATTTATACCCTTGACCCTGATACACCTATGAAGCCACAGGGACAGGTCAGTAACACAACGTGCTAGAGGAGCTGATTTGGAAAGCTCTTGACCCCTACTATACCTGTCACTGAATAGGGGAAAACATAATTGCACCCTTACACCTCAGAAATCTAAAACCGGACCTATCAGCCCCTAAAACATATATTTAGCTTGCAAAGTAGTTGGTCACAAGTTTGCACATAAAAAACACATTAGAACTCTATTTCTCTCTCTCTCTCTCTCTCTCTCTCTCTCTCTCTCTCTCTCTCTTCATTTCAAATAGATGTATTGGTATGAATGTAAACAGTTACAATATTGCCAAATAGAACTCTCTCTCTCTGTCTCTCTGTGTCTCTCTCTCTCTCTGTCTCTCTGTCTCTCTCTCTCTGTCTCTCTCTCTCTCTCTGTGTCTCTCTCTGTCTGTGGCGGAATAATACTAATAATAAAAGCAGCAGAAACAAAAGGATGCCTTAGCACTGTGTGCTTGGCCCCCTAATAATAATCATAATAAACAAGATATAATAACTTTTCCATCTACTCTCTCTCCCTATCTGTCTCTTTCTCTCTGTCTATCTGTGTGTGTGTGTGTGTGTGTGTGTGTGTGTGTGTGTGTGTTTGTGTTTTATTGTGGGCGCAAGACGCGACTGTTCTCGCCACATCTGGCCATAGCGGGAAGTTTGGTCCAATGCATTTCAATGGAAATGCACGCGGCCAACCCTTCTTTTCCACGTGCGTGACTGGAGCAAACAGGATTTGTCTGTATGTATGAACAATGTGTCACCTCCAAAGTAGTTGGTCGTAGTTTCAAATCTATGTCAACAGATTTGTATGATGTGGCTCTGTATGTCTAGACATATGTGCTGGTATTTGTTTTACCATTGTTATTGCATAGTGTAAATTTGATATTGTGACAGTCATACAGGAGAGAAAACATGAAAGAAAGAATGAGCACATAAAACTTACTGAGTGGGTGGTCTTCAGGTTCCTCCTTCTTAATAGAAATGTCCCTGGCTGAGTCTGGAGAGTTCATCTTCACCTGCAGTCTGGACTCCACACACTGGTCTGAAATGAAGGAGTTGAAAAGGGATTTTAATAATTGGAGACCTAGTGGTCTCAAGAATAACAATATTATATGAAGGAGGTAAAGGAAATTGACCTAAGCCCAACTGGGTGAAAAGATTATGGGATGTATAAGAGTCGTAATCCAAGATTACACAAGGAAAATGCGTCAAAAGATGGACTCTTTTGATGCAAATAACAACAATAACAAAAGCCAGGTCGGCCTCGCATCAAAGCCCCGCCTCGCGCCGAAGCCCTGTGCCTAAAAACGAGCGCTCCTCTTTCAATTTCCCTGGAAAGCCAATTTCCCTGTGACAGCACTACGACTTCCTTGTTAATATTTATGTTTTTTATTTTATTTCCTTTTTTTTCTCCCCATTTAGTCATCATGCCAACTCCCAGTTTTCCCCACACATTATCCCTGTCCTTGTGTTTAAAGCTGACTAACCTCCACTGGTCTCCTCCCAATCATCACTGTCTTCAGTGACTTCAGTGTCAGAGTCAAGTTCAACTTCAGAGCAGTTTGAAGAGACGTCTTTATCATCGTCTTCCTCTTCATGTTTCACTGCTAGTAATGTCAACATTGACCCAACAGGCTCCTCTGGTCTTTGAAGTATCTCCTCCTGTTCCTCTTTAATGTGTGGAGGCTCTGGTTCCTCCTGGAGCAGACTGGGGCTCCTCTCCTGTTCAGGAGAAACCTCCTCTTTACACACAACCATGTGCAGGATGGCTAGGAGCAGAAAGAAAACATGATAGTGAATACTGGATTCCTACAATGTAAATACATTTTTAAATTTTCCATGTAAAAAATAAACTATCAACCAACTTAGATTGTCCAGAGAGTTACTAAATACGGGTTATTATTACAGGTGTTTCTGGAAACTGAAGTGCTGAAAGTAACCAGGTTTTAAAGTTTTAGTTTATCTAAATACATATTTTGAAAGGTAACCTGAATTGATATATTTAGTTACCTTACTCAAGTGAATAATGGTGTTAGAGAATAGCAAATAAAACATAATACTTTTGGGAGTAAATAAGGCTGTAGGCCAAGCCGTACAGAACAGGATTTGTCTGTATGTATGAACAGTATGTCACCTCCAAAGTAGTTGGTGTTAGTCTTGTTTAAAATATATGTAAACAGATGTTTATGAAGTGGCTCTGTATGTCTAGGCGTGTGTGCTGGTATTTTCTTTTAACCATTGTTATTGTATAGTCTAAATTTGATATTGTGATAGCCCTACAGGACAGAAAATATGGAGAAGAAAAAATATATGAAAGAAAGAATGAGCACATAAAACTTACTGAGTGGATGGTCTTCAGGTTCCTCCTTCTTAATAGAAATGTCCCTGGCTGAGTCTGGAGAGTTCATCTTCACCTGCAGTCTGGACTCCACACACTGGTCTGAAATGAAGGAATTGAAAAAGGACTTTAATAACTGGAGACCTAGTGGTGTCAAGAATAACAACAATACAAACAAACAAATTGACCTAAACCCAACTGGGTGCAAAGATTATGGGATGTATTGGGGAAGAAAATACGCTTAATCCAAGATTACACAAGGAAAATGCGTCAAAAGATGGACTCTTTTAATACAAATGATGGTCTTTTCAACTGATTATGAACCAGGGACTACCACCCTGACTAAAAATCAACCTGGGGACCACTGTTGTGTTGGGAGGGGGGATATGGGCGTGGTGTGGGGGAAAAAGCTTGAAATTAAATAATGACTGTTAAGGCCTTAATTTAATTTGTTAATTCGAGGTGAATTAAATCAATCCCTTAAAAGTCATTATTTAACTGAGATATGCTAGTGGTCCAGAGCTCAGAAAAGATTGAGAACCACTGATCCATTCCTTTCCCATGGTTGCCCCTATTCTGTTCTCTTAACCGTCCATATTAAACTCATGTTAACTGATTCATTGCAACATATGTATGAGCAAGCACATGCAATTGATATGGGCACATTTCCTACTAATGATGACTCAACCAGGTAAACCGGTTCACTGAGTCAAATGTTGAGCTGTGGGAAGAAATGAACAGGTGCTTAAAAAGACACCTAATTTTAAAATGCAATTTTCTTAACAAAGAACAAAATAAAGAATATGACAAATTAATGCAATATTTTGTAGATATTAAATGTAAACATGGCCCAATAACAGAACAAGATGAGAAGAAATTGGAAGAAATTAATAGCACTTTAATGGTGTTTAATAACAAATACATCAATGCAGTTAAAGTCCAGGCAGGTTTCGATACGGACGAACCAGCTAATATACAAAAGGTCATACAGAAATATAAAGAGAGACAGGATTTTAATTGTATTAATTATTTGAGAAATAAAAATGGCTACATTGTGGAAAAAGATAATGAAATGATGGATTTAATTGTTGAGCATTTTGAAGAAATGTATTCTGATGTTGGTGGCTCTTTGGAAGCAGAGGCCTTTTTATCAGAGGTTAAAAAAATAGATGAAGTGCATTTTGCAACCCTACTTGGTGATATCACCAGGGAAGAAGTAAGAAAAGCTATTTCACTCTTAAACAGAGGGAAATCACCCGGTCCAGACGGGCATCCCTCTGAATTTTACCAAGTGTTTGCCAATGAACTAGATGATATATTGGCCTCTGCTTTTAATGATGGACTAAATAAATGTATGCATGGCGGCTTTACCAGGGTACCATCTCTCTGATTTTTAAAAAAGGTGATGAAAATGACTTAAATAATTGGAGACAGATCACATTATCAAACATAGAATATAAGATACTCGCCAAAATAATAATGATAAGACTAAATTCAGTTTTAAATGAAATAAATTCAGTTTTAAATGAAATAATAGAAAAAGAACAAACATGTGCTATTAAAGGGCGTATGATGTGGGACAACCTTAACAGGATCAGAGAGATGATAACTGAGAGCCACAGGCCAGGTTTTTTTATTGTTGGTTTTGACCAAAAAAGAGCTTTTGATTTTGTAGACCGAGAGTACTTATGGTGCGTTTTAGAAAAGTATGGGTTTCCACAGGATTTTATAAAAATAATAAAAGTGTTATATGCCAAGTCTCAGGTGGCGGTTAAGGCAAATGGAAGGACGTCTAAATTTATCAATATCCAGAAAGGGGTAAAACAGGGCTGCCCACTGAGTGCGGCACTCTATATTTTAGCCATCAGCCCTTTACTAAACAGAATAAGGAATGATAACAGAATAGAAGGTGTCCAAGTTGGTGGAACAGTGGCCAAGGTGTCCGCGTACGCGGACGACGTCACAGCCTTCATAAAGACCCAAAACGAACTTGATTTTGTTAGAGAACACTTTCGCCTCTATGAGCAAGCCGCGGGGGCTAAATTGAATGAGGCAAAAACGGAGGCTATATGGATAGGCGAGGAGAACGAAAAGCCAGACTTGCTCATGGAGGTGAAAGAGGAAATGAAAATCCTCGGAATCTTTTTTAGCAATATAGACTGTGTACAGAAAAACTGGGACAGGAAAGAAGCAGAGATTAAAGTAGAAATAGAGAAATGGAAAGTTAGGGACACAACCCATAAGTCAATAATAGGGATAGTGAAAACTTCTAATCTAAATTGTTATTTTTGGCTACAATTGACCCGCCACCTGAGAGATGTATAAAAACAATAAATAGAATGTGTGTACAGTTAATATGGGGCAACAACCATGAGGTAACAAAACGAGCCCTAATGTACAAAAGCACTTTAGAGGGAGGACTTGGTGCAATGGATGTTGGGAACAAACTGTTAATTGCCCTTTGTAAGAATGTGGCTAGGGGACTTCTGTGTGGAGCAACCTGGGTGGGAGACCCCCAAAAGAGGGAGAAACATAGGGGCAGGGGCAGATCGTCACTGCCATACTACAAAGTGACATATGGAGATTTTACAACTAAACATAGCACTTAAACTTAAATATAAATTGGGGCACCCAATCAAACAAAATCATTTACAATTTAATAAGTGAGGCCTTATATGGAGGATTGGTTACTTTTAAAGATTGCTCACTGGAGCAAAGTAAACGCCTAGTAAAGTGTTTTAACAGCGACCTCGTTACAGGGACCATACAGGATGTTATGTGGCTAACAGTACACAGGAGACTCCCTGTAAGAGGGGTAGTCAAGTGGAGTTGTTTTGTGAGAACCACAGAATGCCCTATGCCAGGTTGTACACACACAGAGACCATAGACCATCTACTAATAGACTGCAACAGGTCTAAACAGATATGGAGTAAAATGTTTGACATGGGGGTCAAGGTACCATGTCACAGAGATATTTTGTATGCCAATTGTACCTGTGCCAAAGACAATTATGATTTATTTTGGTTTGTGTATTTTTTTGTGTATTTGTGTCACTGTTTTTAAAATATGGAAGACCCGGTCCAAAATGGCAACAGACCATAATACAGTTATAAATGCAGACACTGTTTTTAGGCAGGTGAAAACAGACTTAAAAAGGAGGAGAGCTGTAGATAAAAAAAAAACGCCACATTTTTATTGGCCCGCAATCGCACTGGGCACTTGATGGGGTCTGTGAAATAGGCCTACGGTATGTTTTGTGGACCTTATCGGGTGACCAGTGTGATACCACTTAAAGCCTTATGTAATGTGTAGAGATGTGACTTCCATGTAATGCTTTGAAGGGTCGATGAAACGTATGTTTTTCTTTTTTGATATAGTCATGTAATGTTTATGAAATGAGATTGAGATAACCTTGTTATTACCTTGCCATGCACTTAAATAATATGTATTGTCAAGCCTCGACTCATGACTTATGTATTTAAAAATGTATTTTTTTTTATATAGTCATGGAATGTTTATGAATGAGATTGAGATTACCATGTTATTACCTTGCCATGAATTTAAACAATATGTATTGCCATGCCTTGAATTATGTATTTAAAAAATGATAAAATACTTTAAAAACGTAAACCGGTATGGGTACAGTTTCCCTTGAAAATTCGAACTCCCATTTCTGTGGAAGTTCTTGACATCCGACTTCCAAGTAACTGACAACATTGATGCGTCATCATACATCATACTGTTTCTCAACTAGTGGTCGAAAAAATAAAATATAATACAAATCTTCACTTTCCTACATTACTAAATGCATGGTCAGGGACCACATGCAATACCTTCACGGACCACCAGTGGTCCACGGACCACAAGTTGAAAACCCATGGTCTAAAGTGAATAAGGTGAAAGTAGCCCATCTGTTTTCAATGTTTCTGCAACCAAGCATCGTTATCTGTTCACCCCACCACCAATTATACCCCTACCCTTCCACCACTTATACTCTTGACCCTTATACACCTACAGTATGAAGCCACAGGGACAGGTCAGTAAACAGATTTGTATGCTGTGGCTCTGTATGTCTAGACATTTGTGCTGGTATTATTTTTTACCATTGTTATTGTATAGCGTAAATTCGATATTGTGACAGCCTTACAGGAGAGAAAATATGAAAAAAAAAATAACGAGCACATGAAACTTACTGAGTGGGTGGTCTTCAGGTTCCTCCTGTTTAATAGAAATGTCCCTGGCTGAGTCTGGAGAGTTCATCTTCACCTGCAGTCTGGACTCCACACACTGGTCTGAAATGAAGCAATTGAATAACGACTTATCATAACTTCTGACTGTACTACATGCACTGTAGTAACAATCTTGTTAATAAAGTAATCAATAAATCAATACAACTCTTCATTATTTAGCTGTAACTTCACTTTCTTCGTTCTAAAATAATAACAGAGGAAAAGCAGTGGCGGACGCAGAATGTCTTCGTGGGGGAGGCCTGGAAACGTCATGGTAGGCCCCCCAAGGAGGGGGGGCAGGTAGGCAGGTTGTGCAAACTGTCAGTCGCGCATGCCGCAAATGACGTGCGATTGAAATAGCTCAATAATCTCTTGAAATAACCTGAAATAATAATAGGCGGTCTACATATTTATTTATCTTTTTACACCGTTTAGCTTAAATATTACAATAGGCTTTGCGGTGAAAATGGTCATAGGTCATCGGCGTCACCCTACTTATATGACTTAAGTTACGAGATCAATCAACATAACAGGCAATAGTACAAATTATACAGGGCAATGCAAGACAAAAAACAAAGAAAACACAAACACAATAACAGGGTAATACAAAACGTTTTAACCCCTGATAATGTCATCGTAATCCAAATAGTAGTTATTTTTAAGTCGAGTTCTTTTTAAATCAAGTTCAATAAAGCGTCCAAGGTGATCTCATTCTCAAGCGCTTTCTGTAGGCCTATTATTTCTATTTGTTTGAAAAGTCTCTCCACACAGTAGGATGTTAGAGGATGGTTAGTGGTTAGATCCAGGTAGGAAAAAGGCCGACTGTACAACTTTACTACAGGTTGTAAATTAAACAGTACACACCTATCCTGTACAACTTTACTACAGGTTGCAGCATTGCATCAAACAGTCCATGTCTCTGGTCCATCTCTCGCTGTTCCTCTGACCATGTTAATGATCTTTTGGAGGCCATCTCTCTTGATAGCGTAGATATCTCCCCGTGGTGCTCTAAGGAAACTGGTCTGAAATGAAGGAATTGAAAAGGGACTTTAACAACTGGAGACCTAGTGGTCTATTGCAGGACTGCAGGTGGTTCAAGGTTCATGGTTCAAGGTTGTACTTTATTGTTACATCTTGTGTATAGCTCCAATCGGAACCTCTCCCTCCGCTGTATATAGCAGAGGGAGAGGTTCTAAATGGGGCTAATCTTGTGTACGGGTACATGAGAGTAAAACTTAATTTGGTTTGTCTTCCTTCAGACAATGCAGCAGCATAGGTAATAACAACACTAGAATAATGATAGAAAAACGTAAAAAGATCTAAAGAAAAGAGAGTGCAAAAAGAGTCTTCACACCTAATGACAAAAGAAGCCAACAGTTGTCCCAAGTGCCCGCATGTCCCTGGTGCCCAGATGTCTATACCCTTTAGTGCCCACTCGTTTAGGTGCCCACATGTCCCTAGTGCCCAGATGGTTTTGGTGCCCAGTTATCCCTATAGTGCCCAGATGGTGTTGGTGCCCATTATCCCTAATGCCCAGATGTTCTTGGGTGCCCACCTGTACCAACACAACATTGATTTGTTCATTTTAAAATGATAATTGGATGAAACGCAACATGAATGAGTTGATATTTACCTGCTGTGTTTCAGTGGTTGAGTTGCTAACAAAAGTCCTCCTGCTGCTTAAAAAAAACTACGTTTTTAAACGACAGATTTGTGTTTCTTAGCTTTTGTCAACAGTCACGTAAAACGCCACGTACTTTTAATGATAAGATTCCTCAGGTTTACTTCCTGCATTGTGCGTGAAGGCGGCGCTAGGGAAGTAGGTGGCAGCGTTGCCAGATTTTGCGAGAGAAATAAGCAACCAGGTCTATGAAAACAAGCCCAAAAGAAGCAACATGAGCACTTTACATTTTAAACCTACATTGGCTATTTGGAAATAGCCAAACTACAAGCTCACAACGCATCACAGTGAGCTTGTAGATGCTGTTTTCAAAATAATCTGGGGGGGGGGGGGATTTTTTTTTTTTTTTTATATTTTAACAACAAAAATCTGGTACATGGTCCCTGGAACAAAATATTTTCAGTCCGCAGAAAAAACATATTACTTGGGGGGTCCTTGACGTGAAAATGTTGGAGAACCACTGGTTTAAACAACATTAGGAAACAAGCCCAAATAAGCAACAACACTTTAGAATCAAGCCCCCCCCCCCCCCACTCACAAGTCACTTATAATAAAAGGACATGGCAACGCTAGCAGCGGGCGGACGGTTTTTAGGAGACCGCAAGCAGGAACACAGCTTTATTATTATTATTATTATTATTATTATTATTAGTCTATTATTTCAATATTAGAGTGAATGTGAACACTTCTGAACCAGTCTTTAGCTCCATATGGTCATTGGTCACTGAACTAAATACTGGACCTAAAAGCCACACAATATTCCCAAGATTTTCATACAATTATTTTTTATTCAGAGACAAATCAAGAGAAAATCATCTTTATTATTGACCTTTCTCTGTCCCAGCAACACACTCTCGTGGGATCTAGCACCAGTAAACATAGGACGTGCGCGAGATTTGCCGTCGCTCGAGTCTGGTGTTGTCTCATGTACAAGCTGCACTTGCACCTCATTGCTTACTATGGAGATTACTTAGCCACCGTTATAAAACTGATTTAACTAGATGATACTGCTGGCTGCTGCTAGGAAATGGTTGTTTACTGTATATAACATAGTGACCACCAGACGACTAGGTTTGGCACTATAGATTAAGATTTCAAACTGTGTGCCCCGAGTCCCGAAAAGTATCCCTAAAACACTAATAGAGCGGTAACCCACTAGATGGGGCTGTTTGCCGTGTCAGTTCAGGCCCGGCTAGCTCAGTCGGTAGAGCATGAGACTCTTAATCTCAGGGTCGTGGGTTCGAGCCCCACGTTGGGCGCAACATTTATGCTTAAAAGGCCTGGATGAATAAATAAGCGAAAAGTAAGAGACGGATGTGCATGTACGTATTTCTAAAGAACTGTCTACTCTTAATTGGAATACAATATCATTATTATTGGGGTATTTGTGGTCTTGTAAGCCAGTTTCTAAGATGTGATACATTACTGTATTCTCTTCAAGTGTGCATACAATTCTTAGTCTTTAATTTTTTTTTTTTTCTTTTTTTACACTTTCTTTGGAAATGTAAACGTATGTTTTCCCATACCAATAAAGTGCCGCTGCAATATAAAACATTTGCTCCTCTGTATTTATTGACCCATCATTATCTGCAAAGTACGAAACTATTTAACAGTCCCCATAAAGTCTCTGCGTTGGCCGGGAATCGAACCCGGGTCAACTGCTTGGAAGGCAGCTATGCTCACCACTATACCACCAACGCTCACGTGCAATTCACTTTTCCAGTGAGAAAAAAACCAAACAATAATCTGAAATGAATAGTGCTCCATGACAAAGGCACGGTAAAGACAGTTGTTCTTGATTCAATAATATCCACTAGTGTGGTTCTTCTGTTGCGGTAAAGAACAATTAGTAAGTTAAGAGCTAGGAGCAATTGTGTTCCATTTGAAATTAAGGGTCAAATAGAAATGAAACATTTATTTGTTCATCTTAACTTACCTGCTGTGTTTCAGTGGTTGATATCAAACGTCCTCCTAATACTTAAAGACGACACTGTTTTGAAACATCGTGTTTGTTTTACCAGCAGCAGTCAGTCAAATACACAGTTTAGGGACTATTTATGTTTAAAACACAACAGTGTGTTTCAGTGTTTCTCTCCTACATTAAGTTCACAACAACAAACACAACACACTGCATTGTGGGTATGTTCCTCTTCTTTTTCTGGTAGACTAGACGCCTGGCTGACGTATTGCTGCCCCCCACTGTTGATCTTGGGTAGTGCCCATTGTGTATCTACAAGGTAACCAGAGGAGTGGCGGGCACATTCACTCACTTCTTTCTTTCTTTCTTTCTTCCTTTGCAGACTGGGCACCTTTTTGGGGAGAAGACTGGCACCTGAGGTGGATTTTGGGGTGGAAGACTGGGCACACAATTACAAAGTCAGCCCAAATCAGACAATGTAGCATAACCAAGGTTATATATCACACTGGAGTACAAGTCTCATTATGGCATCCATATTATTATTATTTTTTTTATTAATCTTGAATTGACTTAAGAGTGAACGTCAGCATTGGCCCCATTGGTCAGTTTAAAAGTAAGGATAGAGGTTTTAAATCAGTTTTGTTGTTGGTTTTCCTATAAAGTTAATTTCAACAAGATCCTGTGAGACATACCAAGACCTACTACTGTACCAAGAGTGGTAAACTTAACCACTTAAACCCTACTTGGTTGAGTGGAGTCCCGCAGGGCTCCAAACTAGTGAAATTTCTGTTTTCACTTTACACTAAATATCTTAGCTGAAAACAGCCGATCTGCAAGCTCACAATGTTGTGAGCTTGTAGATCGGCTATTTTCGGCGAAGGTTTTCCGCAGAACACGGATGCTGGAGCTTAAGTGGTTTAAGGGGTAGGCCTATTTCACTTCTGGGGGAATTTTCACATCTACTCAGCCTTTTGTGCTGTGTGCACCCCAGACATTCTTTCCAAATGCTTACGTTCCTATTTATCAATTGTATTGCAATGCATTCAGTGTTCATTTCAGTTTACAATATTTACATATCCTTGCAATTGTTTAGATTTTTTTTCCTTTTTATTTACAGATAGAAATAAGCTAAGTAACAAACACAAAAATCCAATTAACATGACAGTGGACAGAACTAATCCTGCTAATTTACAAGCTGCACTTAAGATACACCTCATTGCTTATTATGGAGAAGATTATCCACTGTTATAAAACTGATGTAACTAGACTAACTTGACTACACTCACTGACATCAACATAACATGCAAAAACATTGTATAATATAAATGGCATGATGCTGCTGCTAGGAGCTGGTTGTTTACTGTATATAACAGTTAGTGACCACCAGACGACATTTACTACAAAATTGTCCCTGTTTTCGCCGGAATTAAAATAATAATAGTTGTTTTCAGTGGTTGCAGGGACTGTTTGTTTCAAATATCCCTATTGCGGTAGGGCCAAGCTAAACCACTAGAGGGAGCTGTTCACTATAACATATTCTATTCGGCTAGCTCAGTCGGTAGAGCATGAGACTCTTAATCTCAGGGTCGTGGGTTCGAGCCCCACGTTGGGCGTGTCATTTTTGTGCAAAAGGCCTGGATGAATAAACAAACAAAAAGCAAGAGATGAATGTATTGTGTGTGTGTGTGTGTGTGTGTGTGTGTGTGTGTGTGTGTGTGTGTTTCAAAAGCACTAGATACTATAATTGGAATAGAACATCACTGTTTTTTTGGGGTATTTGTGGTCTTGTAAGCCAGTTGTTCTAAGTTGAAATGTGACATAGCTCTGTTTACACATTACTGGATTCCCTTCAATTTTACATACATTTCTTAGTTTTCGATTATTTCTTTATTTTGACACTTCATTTGGAAATGTAAACCAAACGTATGTTTTCTCATGCCAGTAAATTGCTGCTGCAAAACATTTGACCCATCCCTATCTGTATGTATTGACCCATCATTATCTGAAGAGTACGACACAATTGAACAGACCAAATAAAATCCCTGCGTTGGCCAGGAATTGAACCCGGGTCAACTGTTTAGAAGACAGCTATGCTCACCATTATACAATGCTATATAACACTGATGTAACTAATAGGGTTACATTGTGACATCATAATCAACAACAACATGCAACAAAACAATTTATATAAATGTTTTGCTGCTGCTGGTTATTTAGAACATTTATAGTAAGCTATAAGAGCAATTCTATTTATGTTCCACATATTACATAATGGGTCAATAAATACAAATAGATGGAGCACTAACCATGGTTCACATGACGCTCGTCTGTCACAAGCGTCTATCATGGCGCAACTTGTTCCTGGTTTTGTAAATCTCTCCATTTACAACCCCCCGTTCACACTTCAAATATAAAGTGCATACCCCATGGCCACGGATGTAACAAGTTGAAACGCTCGGGTCTAAGTACCCGTCTCTTCCGTATTGTTCAATAAAAAACATTTATTTTAATTGATTATAAAAATAATTGATAATCAATCATTATTTGCACAAAAAAAATCCAAACCTTAAAGAATAGTGAAGACAGCTGATCTACAAACTCACAACGTGTCACGATGTGATGTATTTTGAGCTTGTAGATCAGCTACTTTAACTAGTCTTGCACGACTTGTGTGCGTCAAAGTATTAAATAGGGCTAAAGTCATATTGATTCGTTATATAGTTTTTAAAAAAGAAAATAAATATATTCTTGACTTTTGGATTAATCAGGAAAGTAAATGTATAGAATAATCGTGAAGAAAATCATGGATAGTTGCAGCCCTACATCCATCACAGCTTTCATCAGTGCACATTGATGCTGCACAGGTCTGATCACGTCTCATAGAAATGCAGGATAGGCCTACAACATAATACAACATACCATGATACATGATACAAAACTGTAAACATAAACATGTAAATATAGCACTATAGGATACATTCAAACTGTGGGTATATTCAGACTGTGACACAGTAAGAACATCACAAGTTATTTTGAAGCAGATTTTTTTATATGAATCATTGCATGAGAAGAGAATAATGCATGTTCCAGACAGTTCAGAGGTTGGTTATAGAGACACACGGGCGGAAACGAAGGCCTACAAATTCACGCCCACTTTTGAGACAGCGCTGCTACTCGGGGTCCGTTAGAAAGATGAACTGCAGCTCTCAATGCAATCTTTATGAGAGGCATTGTAAAATACCGTCATTTCAGTGGTTAACTACTGAGGCTGTAGCGACTTTTTTGGTGTTCTAATAAAGTGTCCCATTTGTTTGATGTGTCCTTTTTAATGTCCCATATCTGTCATCTCGATATACTACCCACAATATACTATAATATACTCCATCAGTATGTCAAAACCGCTAGCATCGGAGATCTAGACTTTAAGTGGTCGCATGGTATATACGTCACGGACGCATCCCTTGAGGTTTTCAATACCCAGAAAACTGGTGAAAGTGGACGTTTTCAATATGTTTTGGTCATTATCTCTGGAACAGAAGGTCCAATCTGCTCAGTTCAAAGCTTGTTGGGTGCGTGACTTTGAGGACATTAAGCACGCAATGACACATTTTCGGGTTATTTGTTTTTTTTTAGGGGAGGCGAGATCTTAGTTGGGCAGGCGACGGTCTGTCCTGCCTCTACAGTGTGGGTACACCACTGGTCGGCGCTCGGAGCTCGTAAAGACAGTGATGTCACTGAAATGCGACAACTTGTCTGTCTGCCGTCTACCCTCTGCTGTGTTAACATTATGGGTAACTCGTTAAAGTGGCGAATTAAATGTGAAACACATCAACTATTAAGAAAACAAGAAGATATGTTTACAAAGACACTCCATACATTTGGAAACATGTTTTTATTTAAATCAATATCGTCTCCAGTTAATGCAGGATAATTTTAAAAGTAGGCTAATTCTCATATCCTCTCATAGGGAATGCATTGAGAGCTGCAGTTCGTCGTTCTAACGGACCTCGAGTAGCGGCGCTATCTCAAAAGTGGGCGTGAATTTGTAGGCCTTCCGTTTCCGCCCGTGTGTCTCTATAGAACCAGAATGTTCTGGGAAACAGGAAAACAGTTCTGTAAGATAGATTGATTGTAAAGGATGAATTGCACTGGGTCAGACTGACCTAAAATGGTTTAACTGATCATGAGATTTCATATAATTGTGTGCCTAGAGGTAGGGCCGCAAGAAAGTTACTCACAATCCTATTTTCTCAGTCCTGGCTGCAGACACTGCTGTTTATCTGTCAACCCCATGAAGAATAGCTGTTGCCAGGTGTAACAGCTAATCCTGATCCTAAATAAACTCAAACGTATAGCCTGTGCCTTCCTCTTTTTTACTTGTTCTGTGTTTCTTTCATCTTTCTTCTCTATTCTCTATTTTTCCAACTCTTCCTGTAACTGCAAACATTGAGAATCTCAACTACTCTTTTACATTTGTAATGGTGTGATGTGAATATACATGTGATTCTGATTCCTGCCTGCAGACAAATGGGAGAAATGAGTCCCCCCAGGATAAAGCAGAGAAAAAGTCTTGATTCCACAGAGAACAATCCTGATTCTCCGACGAAAAAAATCAAACAGATCCGTCTTGATCACATGACTATAGAGATTATGTGTACTAATTTGCATGAAATTTGGATAAAATCTGGTGGCGCTATAAAAGGTGGACGTGAAAAATGCACAGCAATTGTTTTTTTTCTTGGCCTCTAGGGAGTGTGTTTACAAAGTTTTACGCAGATAGGTTTAGATATATAGATAAAAATGCAAATCGGCCTGTAATAGCACCACCATGACCCATGAAGCATAGCAGATTTGAACAATTTCAAGTGGCATTTCTTCCATAGCCTAGTGGGAATCTGTGTGCAACATTTCATGCAAACCGCTCATCAGGTTGATGATGTAGACACCATTGCTTTTTCTATTCTATCCTGATTGGAAGCCAATCAGGATAGAATATGAAAAATGTCGGTGTAGTGTGTACTGGGAGGGGAGGTGTAGTGTAGCCTGGCATTGGCCAGACTGATAGCGTGGATTCACTCTCACATTCCTCCCCGGTATCAGTCTGGACTTCGGCGAAAGGGAGCAAGTATGAGAAATCATCAATGCGTTTCAACTGCTGTCCGTACAACAGTGAAAAGCATCCAAATCATTTTCTGATTTCTCATACTCGCTCCCTATGGGCCGAAGTCCAGACTGATACCAGGGAGGAACGTGAGAGTGAATCCACGCTATCAGTCTGGCCAATGCCAGGCTAGGTGTAGTGTGTTTTGGAGGGGAGCTGTAGTGTGTGTTTTGTTTTTTTTTACAAAAAAAAAAAGCACACTACAGCTCTCCCATGTGATTGTTGACTGCCTGCAGTATGTTCATCTTTACCACAGCCTTCCCCCTGGCCGACAACGTCTTCACTGTGTGGGCAATGCCCAGAAAGAAGTAGTCGTCCCCATCCAGAGCCTGCGGAACAGTGTGAGGGACAGAGGGTCCAGCGGTCTCCGCCATTGCCAACACCAGACTCTCCTGGAAGGCCGTCATGTTCTGGTGCTGGGAGTTGGCCTGATGCCCACGCACCTTTCGGGGCACTGGGATGTCCTCCTCATCCTCAGACATCTGAAATCCAGATAGCCCCAAATCTGGATTGTCCTGGGTCTAGAACCGGGCGATACGGACAAAATGAAATATCACGTTACTTTTGGTCAGTCATATAAGATTTGAAAATAACATAAAAGCTCATGGCAAAAGTTTTCTTAGGCTTAATCTGTGATTGGTTGATTTGTGAAATAGCGTGAATGTGGTATGTGGTACCTGTCATTGCAGGTTGTACAGCTGTAGGTTTTCAAATTACCTCCACCTCCCCGGCCTCCTCCCTGTGGCATTTAGTTCATATTGTTATAGGTTGATTCTGTGTATTGTACTGTGGTTCTATGGATTATACTATGATTCTGTGTATTGTACTGTGGTTCTATGGATTATACTATGATTCTGTGTATTGTACTGTGGTTCTATGGATTGTACTATGATATGTGGTAGTTTAATTAGGCATTGAAGGTTCAATGTTTATGTAAAACTGTATTTATGCTCTGCTCTGGGGGTTGTGTGATTGACTATCTGTGACATGTTTGCACAGGGAATCTTTAATATCACAAGAGCAGAGTCACACCGCCAAACTTGAATGCAATATCATTGCATATATGGTAAATGGTTAATATGGTAATGGTTAATAAATGGTAAATGGATAATTAATGGTCTGGTTATTTCTGAGCTGAAGTGTCTAAATGAACTGAAATTATTAGGGTTTAATTGAAGATTCTTCTGAACATGTATTCGATTGCTTTGTGATCAATTCAAACACTTTAATTTTAAAATAACAAACATCAGAAAATAGCTTATCTACAAGCTCACTACGTGTCGCGACCTGTGTGCGACATGCTTCCATAGAAGACAATGCTGCCTTCTATGGAATCAAAATGACTGCAATCAGTCGTAGCAACTGAGAACTTTAATCCATGTGAATACATCCCAGACAATACCTAGTCTCTCCAATATCAATGCAATAATGACATATTTCCCAGCCCTTACCTGGGTTTCTGGGATGTCCTCTTCCGAAAGGGTGCTGGGGTCCTGGGCAGCAGAAGGAGGTAGGGTTGTAGTGCCCTCGGGAGATGGAGATCTACATGTACATAAAAGAACAAAAATAAATCAGGACAGAAGGAAACACTAACCATTCAGTCACAAAAGTACATTATAAAGCAATAGACATTTAACCAATTAAAACCTTGATACTTAGTAATCTTAACCTTTCACTCTGTGCTCTTTTTTCCCCTCTACACCAAACCTCTTTGCTGAAAATAGCACGAGGCGTTGTGAGCTTGTAGGTTTGGAACAATAACTTTTACTCTTATGTACCTGTACACAGGATGTAACAATAAAACAAACCTAGAAGGTAGGCTGCTGCTGGTGCCCTGAGCTGCTGGGCAGTCCAATATGGGACCTAGGTTCAGGGTGAACTCATCGGGTACTGGAAGTGGTTGGAAGGTGTGGGGGTGGGTAGCTGCAGCATGGGCCCTCTTGCGGGAGGCAGTGGCACCAGGCTTTTTAAGTGGTCCTGGAGGCCGCACGACGCCGCTGGTGCCCTGGGAGGTAAATGTGCTGCTGTGCTGTGGTCCTAGTAGGATCAGAAACAGAATCATCTTTATTGTCACATCCAAAGTTTACAGGTGTAAAACAGTGGGTGAAATTCGTTTTAGTGCAAGCTCCATTTTTGAATGTTTCAAGAAAAGAGAAAGGCGAGAGAGAGAGGGGGGGGGGGCAAGGGAAGGAAAAATAAGGAATAAAAAGATAGAAGAGACAACGACGTATCTACATATACGCATAGCATATCCATCCAAAACATATATGTACATGAGATTTCGAAATAAGGTGCATGAGCATAGCAGCTGGTATCTGTTCCTAGACATTAGTGCAAGAACAGTTTCAGTGCATGTACATGAAGATTATGGTGCAGATTACCCTGGGGGGTAGCAGCGCTCATCTCCATGTTGCCAGTCGTGTCCCTTTTCTCAAGATGGTCCTTCATGAAGGACATGACCGTGGCAAATGTCCAGGTCTTAATGGGCACATTGGCCGAGCCACTTATGCTGCAGTCCTTCACCAATTGCAGGTGCTTCTTGTAGCCCTCTTTCAAGGTCTTCCACCTTCTCATGCACTCTGCCACTGGGGAAAAACACAAAATACATGTCATGTGACCTGAGTAAAGCAGCAGCTACATCATATCAAAATAACAATTATAACATGCATTGTAAAATGATGTATTTATTCATATACATTTAGACATTACAGTGTGCTTGTTATTTGCCAAGTGAACTAGACAGTATGGACAACTAAGTAATGTAGAACTGTGCATGCATGAACATTTCTGCTTTCTGGTGTCATGCTTCTATGTTGTCCAATAAATGCTTATCTGTCTGTTATCCAACTATAACTAATGCAAAGGACTGAGGGCTGTGAAATTACACATAGGAAAAAAGCATCTCTCGCTTGCAGATTATGCATGTTGTTTTTAGTGCACACATTGCCAGCTACAGATGGAAAATAAAATGCCAGCCATCATCTGAACTGAAATACAGTGATTTATTCTAGTTTAAGTTCAGTCGGATGCAATTGTACTTCCACAAGCAGTATATGGCATTAGTCTTTAATTATTTTTATTTTATTATTTTTGACACTTTCTTTGGAAATGTAAACGTATGTTTTCCCATACCAATAAAGTGCCGCTGCAATATAAAACATTTACTACTCTGTATTTATTGACCCATCATTATCTGCAAAGTACGAAACTACTTAACAGTCCCCATAAAGTCTCTGCGTTGGCCGGGAATCGAACCCGGGTCAACTGCTTGGAAGGCAGCTATGCTCACCACTATACCACCAACGCTCACATGCAATCCACTTTTCAAGTGAGAAAAAACCCAAACAATAATCTGAAATGAACAGTGCTCCATGACAAAGGCAAGGTAAAGACAGTTGTTCTTGCTTAAATAATATCCACTAATGTGGTTCTTCTGTTGCGGCCAACAACAATTAGTGAGTTAAGAGCTAGGAGCAATTGTGTTCCATTTGAAATTAAGGGTCAAAGAGAAATGGAACATTTATTTGTTCATCTTAACTTACCTGCTGTGTTTCAGTGGTTGATATCAAACGTCCTCCTAATACTTAAAGACGACACTGTTTTGAAACATCATGTTTGTTTTACCAGCAGCAGTCAGTCAAATACTCAGTTTAGGGACTATTTATGTTTAAAACACAACAGTGTGTTTCAGTGTTTCTCTCCTACATTAAGTTCACAACAACAAACACAACACACTGCATTGTGGGTATGTTCCTCTTCTTTTTCTGGCAGACTGGACGCCAGGCTGACGTATTGCTGCCCCCCACTGTTGATCTTGGGTAGTGCCCATTGTGTATCTACAAGGTAACCAGAGGAGTGGCGGGCACATTCACTCACTTCTTTCTTTCTTTCTTTCTTCCTTTGCAGACTGGGCACCTTTTTGGGGAGAAGACTGGCACCTGAGGTGGATTTTTGGGGTGGAAGACTGGGCACACAATTACAAAGTCAGCCCAAATCAGACAATGTAGCATAACCAAGGTTATATATCACACTGGAGTACAAGTCTCATTGTGGCATCCATATTATTATTATTATTATTTTAATAATCTTGAATTGACTTAAGAGTGAACGTCAGCATTGGCCCCATTGGTCAGTTTAAAAGTAAGGGTAGAGGTTATAAAGTTAATTTCAACAAGATCCTGTGAGACATACCAAGACCTACTACTGTACCAAGAGTGGTAAACTTAACCACTTAAACCCTACTTGGTTGAGTGGAGTCCCGCAGGGCTCCATACTAGTGTAATTTCTGTTTTCACTTTACACTAAATATCTTAGCTGAAAACAGCCGATCTGCAAGCTCACAATGTTGTGAGCTTGTAGATCGGCTATTTTCGGCGAAGGTTTTCCGCAGAACACGGGTCCGGGTACTAAAGTATAATTGGTGTCCAGCGTCAGAACAGAAACGGAAAACGAAAAAAACACTTCAATTTCCGTTTATTGCATGGGCGCACGGATTGAAAAACGGAATAACCACTTGAATTCTCCTATTCTCGTTCTAGGGAGAAAACCAACATAGAGTGTGTCAGAATGGACCTAAAACGGCCCGTTTACTGCATGAGGCACAGGATCAAAAAAACGGGAAACCCAAATTGAATTCTCCTATTCTCGTTCTAGGGAGGAAACGAACATAGAGTGTGTCAGAATCAATAAAAATCAAGAAAACGGCATATTCTCCATTCTCTGGCGAAACAAACAAACTGGAAACGAAAAAAGGAAGAAACGGACTCCATTGGTTAGTTCAACTGTGGGCGGGCTTGCTCCTGATTGGTTACTGCCCTGTCAATCTCCCCCCTCCGTGTGTCCTTCAAAATTACAGTTCCCCACTTCCCGTATGTTTTGCTTTCCAAAAACAATAGTTGTAAAAATGTAAAAAATATATGTATAAAAACGGTATTTGCACAGGCACAAGCGTTTCAGGGATATCATTTAATAGCCTACGACCCTAAGTAGTCTTAAACAGTGGGTCCGCGGACAATGAATACATTTATTTATTTATGTATATATAGGCCTATGTAGGCTATATATTTTAAAAGCCTATATATATATATAGGCTTTTATATATTTTTTTTCCCAAAAAAATCCATTTGTCTTTAAATATTTTCCATATTTATGTTGAAAATATATCACGATTCTGGCCATTAATAGCTTGTATACATGATTGTTGTGAAATTGACAGATTGTTGATAGTATTACATTCTTCTCAGTTAGTAAAGTATGTTTACTAATGGCAGTGGATATGAATGAATATCAATCTATTATTTGAATAGCTGGAATGCACAACATGGTATGTCTATACATATGAAACACAATGTTATACATTATACCAGGGATCTTCAACAGGGGGTCCTCAGAGTTACTACAGGGGGTCTGCCAAATCTTTGTGTGATATGATTTTTCTTTTTTTATATTAACCACTTGAACCCTAGCATCCCTTTTCTGAGGAGAACTTTAGCCAAAAATAGCCGATCTACAAGCTCACAACGCCTGGCGTTGTGAGCTTGTAGATCGGCTATTTTTGGCAAAGAGTTATAGGTGTAGAGGGAGAAAAGAGCAGCAAAAGTCTATCCGAAACACCATTCTATACAATATAGAGGGTCCCTGCTTCATCTCTCTCTCAGCTAGGGGGTCCTTGGCCTGAAAACGTTGGAGACCCCTGCATTATACAATATATGCTGTACCACCCCCCAACGGGGGTCCCTGGCCTGAAAACGTTTAAGACCCCTATGACTCCCACATTTCTGTGCCCTTGTATTAGGTGTTACAATGAATAATAAATCTACAGAATGAATATATGCTTCCAAAAAAGATGCACACCTTAAAGGATTTCTCTCTCAATGATCGTTATTTGAAACTTGTCCGCCATCTAATCATATCATGTAATCATCCATCTATATACATCTATGGTCTTGTATAAGGTCATCCTGAACATTCCTCAAAGCCCCTTTGTTCAACTCATCACCCTATATCGGTTACATTCATCAAACAGGTGGTATACCTAGTTTGTGTAATCTGAATCAGAACAGAAAGTCAAGACTAGAGTATAAATTATGTTAACACACATTGTTAGCAAACACAAACCTGAAAATAAGTATATTCAAAACCAAATCTTATCAGATGGGGGTCTGTGGACAAATACATGTTAATCTGCGGGTCCTTTTGTCGAAGCAGAAGCACTGAAGCAGTACTCCCTGTCATCGTCGAGAAGGTGGAAAACGAAGAAGACTACGTCCTCACACTCTATGGGAAATGTAATCACTGAGTCTGAAGGGACAGCAGTTACATAAAGAATCTTTATTAACATTTCTAATTAAAGTTACAATTGCGTCCTTTCGCCAGACTCCCATGAACTACCAAAACACAAAGTACAAAGTAACCAATATCGAAAATCTAGTTCTAGTTCATCTAGAACTAGATTGAACTAGAACATCTAGTTCAATCAGGGTTCTAGTTCTAGCTAGTTCAGCTGTTCACTTTGATAGTTAAGACATTACAATCCACGTGCATTGCAACATTAACCCTTTTAACCAAAAAAAAAAACACCACAAGATTACCCAAATAAGCAACTATTTATTTACAAGCAACTTTACATAACAGCAAGCCCAAACTCGGTTATAAGCAGACATGGCAACACTGCTAGACAGGAAACCGAAGATGGTTAATTTATGAAAATACATCATCCCAATTGTAGCCACTATAGGCGAAATCGTACACAAATCCTACAGATCCCCCGAGAGTGTTACTGGGACAAAGACAAAGTAGATCATGAAAAGGTGATTTTCTCCTAATTTGTCTCTCTGAAAATTAAATATCAACTTAATTTTAATATCTGTTGACCCTTCAGAGTCCCTTATTTCAATCCCTTGTGTGTCGGTGAGGACGAAGTTGTTGAGGCCTCCTATGGCCGACTTCACTTTCTCACACAGTATTGGCTTAATTCTGTTGACCCTTCAGAGTCCCTTATTTCAATCCCTTGTGTGTCGGTGGGGACGAAGTTGTTGAGGACGAAGTTGTTGAGGCCTCCTATGGCCGACTTCACTTTCTCACACAGTATTGGCTTAATATCTGTTGACCCTTCAGAGTCCCTTATTTCAATCCCTTGTGTGTCGGTGAGGACGAAGTTGTTGAGGCCTCCTATGGCCGACTTCACTTTCTCACACAGTATTGGCACTACTGCTTCGGCCTCAAAGAAGCGTATCGGCACAGAAGTCACAATCTGCAGTCCGCCATTCACCACTTCACATACCTGTACAGTCCTGTAAAACATACAAAAGACAAGGTAAGACATAACATGAAGTCTACAATGCTCATGGAGCATGCATTGTGTGTGTGTGTGTGTGTGTGTGTGTGTGTGTGTGTGTGTGTGTGTGTGTGTGTGTGGCTGACATACTGTGTCATGTCTTTCTTGACAGCCTTCTCAACAGCAGGGAGAATGCGACCAGACACACTGATCATGATGTCCTGCAGCTCCAACACTGGCAAGGAGGGATCTCGCATGGTCTTCATCAGCCTCTCCACCCTCTCCCTAAGCTGGGGAGATAGAAAGAACAGCATGTTTATCAACCACTGTACTGTGTTGATATTAGCTAGGTAGGTGTTTGTTTCTTGTGCACGTGTGAACTCGGACCGTGATGCAGAAGAACGGTTCGGGCAGGCAGTAGCCATTCATGATGTGGATCAGGTGGTCCAGTGTACTGTGGAACACTCTGTGTAGCTTCCCCCCTCTAAATGCTACAGCCTGGATAGTGGGCAGGGCCCCTGTGTGCAGCTCCGCCTTAGGGACAAAAACACATAGTTAGAGGAGCATATGAACCCTAGCGTCCCTATTCTGGGGATGCCAAAATAGGTGAACATACAAGCTCACAGGCTTGTAGATCAGCAATGACCCAAGAACAGGCGTAGTCCATATAATATACCTGCTGAAAGTTGTTGAGGCCTCCTATGGCCGACTTCACTTTCTCACACAGTATTGGCTTAATTCTGCTGACCCTTCAGAGTCCCTTATTTCAATCCCTTGTGTGTCGGTGAGGACGAAGTTGTTGAGGCCTCCTATGGCCGACTTCACTTTCTAACACAGTATTGGCTTAATATCTGTTGACCCTTCAGAGTCCCTTATTTCAATCCCTTGTGTGTCGGTGAGGACGAAGTTGTTGAGGCCTCCTATGGCCGACTTCACTTTCTCACACAGTATTGGCACTACTGCTTCGGCCTCAAAGAAGCGTATCGGCACAGAAGTCACAATCTGCAGTCCGCCATTCACCACTTCACATACCTGTACAGTCCTGTAAAACATACAAAAGACAAGGTAAGACATAACATGAAGTCTACAATGCTCATGGAGCATGCATGCATTGTGTGTGTGTGTGTGTGTGTGTGTGTGTGTGTGTGTGTGTGTGTGTGTGTGTGTGTGTGGCTGACATACTGTGTCATGTCTTTCTTGACAGCCTTCTCAACAGCAGGGAGAATGCGACCAGACACACTGATCATGATGTCCTGCAGCTCCAACACTGGCAAGGAGGGATCTCGCATGGTCTTCATCAGCCTCTCCACCCTCTCCCTAAGCTGGGGAGATAGAAAGAACAGCATGTTTATCAACCACTGTACTGTGTTGATATTAGCTAGGTAGGTGTTTGTTTCTTGTGCACGTGTGAACTCGGACCGTGATGCAGAAGAACGGTTCGGGCAGGCAGTAGCCATTCATGATGTGGATCAGGTGGTCCAGTGTACTGTGGAACACTCTGTGTAGCTTCCCCCCTCTAAATGCTACAGCCTGGATAGTGGGCAGGGCCCCTGTGTGCAGCTCCGCCTTAGGGACAAAAACACATAGTTAGAGGAGCATATGAACCCTAGCGTCCCTATTCTGGGGATGCCAAAATAGGTGAACATACAACCTCACAGGCTTGTAGATCAGCAATGACCCAAGAACAGGCGTAGTCCATATAATATACCTGCTGCACCTGCTGGATTCAAACCCCTAGTCTCTGCAGTGGTGGGCAGGAACTTCACCGCTGTGCCACCCTGATGATCAGTGGATGTGTTTTCTATCGTTTTTTTAATCCCACAATTTTGTAACCCATTTTTTCTACCAGTGCCAATTGCCTATGTAATCCTGGCCGCTACTCTCCCAGCCTAGGGAGAGCCCCGAACTGAGCTCATGCCTCCTTCAATGCATGAGGAGCTAGCAAGCCGCTTGTTATCACCCGACAGGGGGGATATTCCCCGTTTCCGTTTGGACGTAGTGTGTGGAAGGAACACGTTATTCCGAACAGTTCCTTTCCCCTCCATCACCAGGGGGAGGCAGTATAGAGACCAGGATTACTGCATGTTTTTGTGAGGGTACCTACCTACCCTAAGGGACACAGGGAGAACATGCAAACTCCACACAGAAAGGCCCTTTCAACAACCCCACCTAGGGTATGGGCACTGATGCCCACAGCGTCCCCGAACCGAGGACCTTCTAGCTTTGAGGCTTGTGGAACTGGGGGCAGGTTCATATTCTAGTCAACAGCGTGGCTTTAACCCATTTAGACCTGAGGCCATTTCTAAAAACGCCTTCTAAATCCTGACCTAAGTTTCAGAAAAACACATTTCTTCAATAATTACAAAAAAAATTGATGTTGCTATGTACTGTACATAGCAACAACAACCCCAAAAGGGTTCCCCGTCCTGAAAGGTCTAGTTACAAAAAGGGCTTCCCGCCCAAAATGGGTTAAGACAGTATTTTGTTTATTTCGTTTGTACCTTTCCAGTGAGTGCAGGAAGTTGGACACACTGTTCCTCAGGTTGACATCGGCTACGTGGAGAGCACCGCACACGATCTCCAGCATGGTGTCCGGACACTCTGCCTGCCCTGCACACACAGCACTATACTCATCCTAACGGTCTTCGTTTTTATCATAAAACTAAAACAAAGTGGCCATTTCAATGTGTTGAGAACAATGAGAACAATGCCAGTCAGATCAAGCTTCCATCTACCATAGTCTAATCACGCACTTGACTGTGTACACTCGGTTTGACTAGAACACAGCATGGGGACATAATGGCAAAATAACATTTTTAGATCCATGTCGTACAATCATCATCACATAACACAACAATTACTTGAGGTTACAGTGATTTCTCAATGCCATAAGACAGTGGTTCTCAAAGTGAAGTCCAGGGACCCTAAGGGTTCTTTGGGGGGTTCCAAATGGACCCTTAACAGGTCTGTAACTCAGAGATATGGGGGTCTATAAATAAAACGTTTGAGCACCGCTGCCATAAGAAATGTGGTCCTACATGCTACATGTTCCTCATAGCTTGCCCCCAAATGTGAAATATGGCTGTACCTGCGTCTTCTCTGAGAAGAGCCGGTCGAGCCAGCCAGTCTCAATGCGGTTATGCTGGAAGCTCTCAGTCTCCAGGAGCTTTATGTGGTACTCTACAGTGGTCCTGAAGTCCCCCCCTGATAAGACAGTTCATTCACAGCCACCACCATGTTACTACAGGATGTAGAGACAAAGACAACTGTTAAAATCTCACTGGGTGCCGTTCACATCATACAAAACAGAAACCCATCAACCCTAGCGTCCTTATGTGGGGTATGTCACTATTACAGATGAAGATATTTGTAGTGTAGAGGGAAGAAAAAAAAGAAGCGATCAAGTATTAGACCGCTGGAGGACCCCGGTCAACAAAACATATAGGGTTTAAGTGGTTACAGAGTTTAAGGGATAGTTTGGATTTTGGGGAATTGCACTATACTCTCTGACTTACCCAGACTAAAGAGTCAAACAAACTCATTAACAACTTATTAATGTCACTGCATGCAGTTTGAAGCTATGTTGAATGGTGAGCTTATTACCTAGTTGAGTTCAACTCATGAATGGCTAAGGAAACATGTAGCAGCTCCTCTCAAAAGTAGTAATCGATAGCATCTTTAAGTAGGAAAAATTGTGCAAGTGCCCCAAATACAGGACGCTCCCATGAACAGAGGGCAGAATTGACATTTCCATCATTTTTCACTGACTGACACTGTATTATCCAGTGAGGGTGCGTGTACTCACGAAATGTCCTCTGATTTGCTTGCGATTCTCTCCCCAGGATAAGCAGTGTCAGGAGAAGCAGTGCCCAAACTCATGCAGGCCTCCAGCCGCAGCCACGCTGAAGTAACCCCAAACGTTCTTATTGCAGCGGAGGTTCAGCACTTGGACCGTTGCCGAGCTTGCCTAGAAACCCTACAACAACACATCAAACAAATACTTAATCAGAGCCCCTTCAATTTGGACTTTTTTTAAGTTAAAACAATTACAGTAGCACTGAGGATTTTACTGTGTATAAATTCTACGTCCGTTGTCGAGAGAGAGACAGTGGCACATACCTCATCAGGGTTTTTGCTGGCGATACGGGATGCAATGACGTGGCCGCGAGGGGAGGGGGCCGTGACCAGACCTTCAAAGTCAATGGGACAATCACCCCAGGGCTGGACCGACCCCATATAACATCCTAATGTCTTTGATACGGTACAGAGGGATTCCAATGGAAATCTGACAGGAGAGTATTAACATGTTCAACTTGAAGCTCTTCTCTGGACAGTGAAATACGGAACAAATATCAGTTAAATATAACGGTGACCGAATGGTTAAATATGCACACTCTTTGAGTTACACATGGATAATCTAGAACGGGGTGCACCACAGAGCACATATATGCGGCAGGCTGGGTGGCCTACCCAGGGCTATGTACTGTATTAGGCCTGTCACAATTATTGTATAATCACCTGATAGAAACTATTTTAGCTAGTTGCAATTATTTTGCATAAATCATTAGAATAGTGTCTATTCATCTGTATAAAAATAGTTGGCTAAAACTAACAGAAATGTCATATTTACATCATCATTACATTACATCATTCACCAGCTAAACTGTCATATTTGCTCTCACTCGGAATAAGAGCATCTGCTAAATGCCTACATTTTAAGATACGTTTTGTCATCCAATACCTTGTTCTGCCCCTCCTCTGGTGCCACTGCCTGAAGCTGGTACTCTCCACAGCATGAAATTTCAGGCTGGTTGTCTTCCAGAACAGGGACCCTTCATGAGAGAATTGGAGAGTCAAGTCAAGACAAAAATGAATTAAAAAAATAAGGTGCTCATAGTTATACTGCCACAACTTTCAGCCATTTGCATTACAACATGACGACCTTGCAGGATTCTGCAAAGGCTAAAATCTTACTTACATAGCATGTTATATAGACAGGTGCCAGGCCATTGTTGACCTGGCATCCTAGTATAGTGTGTATAGTTTCAATGCAGGCCTATGATAGGTTCTGGGTTTACGTATGTAATAGTTATTATGATATTATTGGTTTACTTATGTGTTACTTTATTATTAGATTACTATTTATATGTATTTGATGTATTATCTTGTGTCCTTGATTACTGTAAGTCGCTCTGGATTTAGAGTGTCTGCTAAATGCCTAAACTGTAAACATAGATTTTATTTATCGCAAATTAAATTGTAATTTAAAAAGACTTTTACCTGTTGTTCCCTCACAGTCGACGAACTGGTTGCCCTGTGCGTCCGTGATGACATAGTCATCAAGATTGCCTTGGGCAATCTTCACCTTTTGGGTGATAATAGGAACAACTGTCTCCTCCTCGGTTAGTCTCAACATGACCACGGTGTTGGGTTTCAGCTTGTCATTTTGAATTTCAGAGATAAGGATTGAACTGTAAAACAAACAGAACCTAAAGCAACCTGAATGCACCTCTGATTTCTCCCATACAACACTTTCCTGTACGGTACTTCCTAAAACACCAACATATTCCACCACATGTACACTACCTGGAGTTTTTCCGGTGATGTCCCCCACTTTGACATTAGCGCTCATGTGCAGCAGCGTCTCCAGCAGCTGGTCAGACCACCTCCGGTCGGCCTCCATCTTTGGAGGTCAGCTTGGGCACATGGAGGGGGGGCAGAAAGGCCATTTGATTTGGGCACGCATTTTCTCAGCCTTCAGGGAAGAGAATATTACAGAACAAAAAAAATCATGTTATTGTTACATGAATATGCATCTGCATTACAACACTTCAAATTTATTCTGTGTCATATTATGTTTCCACAGCCATTAGTAATTGGGAAAAATGTCCAGGCCCTAATGCGTAAACAAATGAAATTGGAATGGCTATTTAGCAATATTCATGTTATATACACCTGCAAGTTGAAACTAAAGCCAGTGCTAGTGCTTCCGAGGCAATTCTTAACCATGCTAATGACACAGTCCTGTGCTCAGTTGGCCCAACAATCATTTTGTTTTAAAGTCACAAGCCTTCAGAATACTAAACCTTGTATTAAACGCCTACAAAAAGAAGGTCATGTGGTTTTGCAGGAAGAAATCTGCTCCCCTCAGAGTACCACAAAGGACATATCAAAGCTTGTAGTAGATACAGCTTACAAATACCGTGGTTTCTGGTTAACTAGCATTCTGTCCTCAATACACTTAAACCCCTTTCCAACTGTACAAAAGCTCCACTAACATCTAGCTTTTCTCTTTACTGGTAAAGGTTACAATCAGCTCCTGGGACATAATGACTAGTAGGTACAGTATTTATTCGCGCCGATCGGCAGTGATGAAAACATAATTCCCACTAGACAATCAAATCTTTGACCCTTCTCCGGCATGTTGCTATGGGAGAGCTTCTCCTGATTCGATGGGAAGAGGGAATATGGAGACCATAGGCTCTATAGTGTGAGTATTTCACTCTATACTAACAGCCATAATCATTTCAATCCAATGTCATGCCCCCCACCGGCCAAAGTCTATGGAACACTCATTTCTGCTTATTAAGAACAAATTTAACATATAATTATACCCTGGTTTAATGAAGAAGACACGTTAAAGACACTGACCCACCTTGAGCCTGTAGTTCTCATTCTTCAGTTGTTTGACGCAGAGTCTCTGAGAGAGAGTGTCAGCAGTGGAGAGTCCAACACCTGCACCCGACACCATGCCTGCTGTGGGGATAAGAGATATTATTTAATATCAGCACAATACCTGGAAAAAGACTGAAAAATAGAAGTAATGCTTTTTGGGTTATGCAAAAACATTGTGTTGACATGAGTTCGTTCAACGAAATCCAGTGTACATCTAGGAATTAAGTATTGATAATCTTTGGCATGCAAGAGCAAAACAGACAAGAATAGACAACAACTACAGCATGAAGTGACAGAAGCCAGTATGATTTCAGTGTGCAGGTATCTTTTTGTTTTTCTGTAAGTTATAAGGAGGTGCAGAGACGGAAAGGAAACAAGATACATAGACACACACAAAGAGGCGACAGAGATGGAATCAGCGGGTGTTAGGGTCACGTAGGGGTTTAATCAGCACCTGGGTCTGACTTCATCTTTCACCACATAACTAAGTTTAAAGTATTTTAAAGTATAATTTTGTACTGTATGTGGCAAACAAAAAAAATGTTATGGAGCAGACTGATACTAAACATCAGAGAAGAAGATATCTCCAAAATGCTTAAAAATCACTTCCATCAGTGGCAATAAAGATGTCACAATTTGTGAAAGTTTATTCTATTCAAAAGGTTTTACAGCAGCAGAGCACCTATTACTTACTTTAAGTGTGTATTCCAGTGTTGCATTTACTTATAGTCATGGCTTGTACTGTATATGGATGAATATTTGAGAATTACGTACATTTACCTTCAGTCAATTATGAGTGGTGTGTATATTGAGACAATAGGCCTTGAGCCTATATGTGATTGTGTTACAATTACTGCAGCTCACATGCAAGTGCATGTTTTGAGAAAAAATCCTACTTCTTTCTTTTTGAGCAGTGTCTGGGTCTTATCTAGTCACGTCTGTATCTCTCCACACGTTCATCTGCGTCTTTCGATGAGCTGTCCAGCTTCTTCTCAAGTGCACGCTGGCCTCGCTCGGCACCTCTCACTGGAAATCACAATATCACCTCTATTTATTTACACTTCCTTTTTAAACCACTCTTCTAAAGTTCTGTATTAGTATGGATTGGATCCAGACACTATAGTTGGGATCACAATGACACTTTATCTTTTATGACAGACTGAACACTTCAGGACGTTACTTCACTTATCCGATTACAAATTCCTGTGGACTGAGGGTCCACTCATACAAAACACTTGTATATATTGTGTAGTGAGTGCCATACAAGTCCCACTTGACAACTTAAGCTAATGGTCAGGTGATTAAACTAATTAAAACACAAATTCACATTGAAACACAATTTTTAACCACAGACTGTCCCTACCTTCATCTTAAGTGACTTCTTAAAGCTCCTCTGTCCTCCAGCTTCATACCAAGACCCTCTGCATCACTGATCTCTGCTCTCAGAGCTGCTGCGATCAGCTCCGCTGGTGTAGGGTTCTGGGAAATGAAAAAAACATCATCAAACTAAAACTGTGTTGAAAAACAAGGCAGGCCCTGCTTCAGTTAGAGTAATTACATGATGCAAAACTGAAGGGGAAGCCATGTTGAACACAGCGTGTGTTAGAACAAGTACAAGTGTACATTAGGTAGTAACCATGGATTAGTGACTTAACAAATGCCTAACACATACTGTAAAAGAAAAAACATTGTCCATGTCTGGCTTCCATTTTCAATACTACCACTTTAAACAGCTTCTACCTCAATAGTACCCTGTTGAATATATAGTGAATATACATAAATGTTGTTCAAATTACTTGGTTCTAAGTAGTCATACTCTCCCTCTGCTGTGATGCCGGGCACGTCTGTTAACGGCGGATCTTCTTACAGAACTGTCTGATGTCACTACGGGAAGTCTCCAGGTCCTTCAGCAGGACAGCCAGATCTGCATATGGTGTCATTTTAGATGTTTTTGCTATAACCATTATTTTATACTTTTGGTTATTTTTAAAGAAACCTTTTTTTAACTTAAATCTTTGCTTCTGGGGATTCTACAAATGTCTTCTAAATCCTAACCTTATTTTTCTTTGAAACTTATGCTGCTATAATAGCAGTGCTTCTCAAACTTCTTTCATGTCAAGGAGCCCCAAAATGATATGTATTTGTCCCCATCTCAAAATATTTTGTTCCAGGGCAGCCCCCCCCCAGAAGCAAAGATTAGAGTAAAAAAGAAAAGTGTGTGTGTGTGAAGCAGATGTACAAGCTCGTAGCGCAGCACTCGGTGTCGCACTATGAGCTTGTATATCTGCTATTTTTGAATAGCCAAAGACACCCGTAAAATGACACAGATGCATTCCCGGTCTTAACGGGTTAAACACACTTACAGTAACTGTGCTTTGCGTATGACTACATATACAGTGAGTACCCTCATAATATTTGATGGCCTTGGTTTGTGGCTTCAGGTTAACGGTCTCATCCAGCTGGTCTTTGTGCAGCAGGTCAATGAGGAAGTCCAGGGAGCGTCCATGAACGCTCATCTCAGGGTACAGAGACCCAATCGTCTTATACACCTCCACACTGCACTGGACCAGAGGCCTGACAAACAAACGCACATGCACGCACACAAAGATTGAGTATACATCTTGGACTGAAATTTGGTACATTGTTGTTATTCCCCAGGGAACAGGTGGCACTTTTAATAGTCATATTAATGAACTCGAAGTGTAAGTAAAAGGTATTCAGCATTTCAGCTAATGTTGCTAACCACTGGACCAATCAGTGCCAAACCTTGTGTGCACACTGCCAGTACCTATTTTCCATACGTTTTCTACTTTGGGGGGGAAAAAGGATTTAAAGTCTAAGGGCTGCGATTATGCTGAAACCTTGCCCAAATCCTGAGTCATACATCAGAGATCCAGATCCACATTGGAGCCACGTCGTTTCTATGTGGATCCCACAGAGACTTCACAATTTCGATGTATATACTTATATATACACACTATACTTTTGTGGGCATTGGAGGAATACACATTACTAGGGTAGTTACAAATTTGGAATGGACAATCCACCATCTCAATGTGTCCTTAAATGAGAGTTGTGTCATTAAAAGGTTGGGTGAATTTACACACTGCACAGACAAATGACACTTTATAGCTGATTGTAACTTTGAACAACTTTCTGGGTATGTAACCAGGATAAATGACTTTTCATTTATTGACTGAAATGTGCACACACAGTCATAGTAGAGACAGTGCAATGGACTGACTGAGGAGATATTGCTATGATACAAATAACTTCTAAGCCATTGACTGACTAAGACAATATTATACACATACCACATTGACCGTTGTCTTCTTTTACAGCTCGTTTCGTCTGGTTCCAAACTGAAGAGAGATGAGAATAAAAGCTACAGGCTGCAATCTTTTTACAACACAGTATCAGAGAAGATTCAGGGACGTCGGGCTCTAAGTATAAAGGCATAAATAGAAGGGCTTTCCATCGTAGTCTGGTGGCGCGCAGTGTTGCCAGTCTGCGTATTACAAGCCACGTTAGCCTTGTTTTTCCATTGAAGTTACTTGAAAATAATGGTAGTTACGGAAAATTCTGCTGTGAGCTTGCAGATCAGCTAATTTTAAATAGCCGACGTTTGAAGTGGCCTAGCTGTAGTTTACAACCCTCGTAAACGTATTTACGATTCTGACGTCTTCAATCTACAAGAGTTGTAGGGTTCACCCCCCAATGGCCAGCTGTACTTTCTGCACTATGCCCTGCAAAGTACTTCAAACGTGTACAAATTGAAAATATAGGTGCTTACAGCAAAGCCCCAAACGTTAACGACTCCTACGGCATAGTACTTATCCCCGTAGAGGTATATCTTTCAATAAAGAAGTATTTTAATCCAGCTTGTGTAGGAATCTCCTCGTAGATTGAAGACGTCAGAATCGTAAATACGTCTACGAGGGTTGTAAACTACAGCTAGAAGTGGCCTATAGTTGCTTCTTTTGGGCTTGTTTTCACTGATGTTTGCTTATTTCTCTCGCAAAAACACCGGTGGCGCGACGTTCAATAATGTTACCATTACGATTACTGAAACTGGGGTATGATGACGATCATGGGAATATTCCATCGAAATGTAAAATTGGCAACTAATTCGCTACCACAGACGAACGTTCGCATCAGCCCAGTTGTTTAATACATACAGTCTGCAGATTGAAGATAGCATTAGCAACATTTCTCTAGCGTGCCAATTGCTAAGCTAACTACCTAGCTAACAGCAGCGTCGCTTTGGCAAATGCAATGCATAAACCAACACTGAAACAACAACCGAACCACTACACGCATTTAATGAGTAAAGTTGACACAATGACAAAATATGGTTGTAAATGAAATAATAACACACCGGTTTCGGTACGACATTTCGCTCCCCTCCGACGTGGATCTGGTGATAGAAAAACAATGGCGACTCATTCTGAGAGCCAGGGATCAGATGACGTACGTGACGTGAGTACGTACGTGACGCTGCTGTCAAATTATTGGAGCACAAATAATATACTAATATTCATTAAATAAGTAAAGGATTGCTCACTTAAAGTTTGAAATGTGTTCAGATAACTCAGACTGTATAAATGTCTATATAATTTATGCAAATTGAGAAAGGTGGCATGACTGCACCACGTTAACAGGTTAATTTCTAGACATCACATGGCCTTAGAAGGAAAGTTATTGTCTTTTCCTGTCTGGGGAATAAATAGAATTGTGCAAAATATACACACACATTTATATATTCTTTAAAAGTCTTATGTTATACCCTTTGTGTACAAAGTTAGAATCAAATTATTGCATATAATGGATACAAGAAAATGCACATAAACCTACTGTGCATAAGGAAAAAGCAATGACACCCCCCCCCCCCCCCCACCCTCCCCATACCATAATTGTTAATCCAAGTTGACCAATTATGCACATTAAAATACACAACTGAAACAAACAATATCCAAACAGTACTTTTATTATGCATACTGCTCAATGTGAGAAAACTCCATGTGAGAAAACTTTGAATGTGAGCAAACAGACAGCAAGACATTTCCTTCAAATATGACAGAAGAACGGAAGACAATTCTTCCTAATACTAGATGCAAAGACACCATCTTCTTCAGTGGAAATGTTGACTGCAACAACTTGCATCATTTGGAACATAAAATAAATATGGGCAAAATAACAATAGAAAAACAGCCAGCGGCTGGACTCCATTATGAGGCAGTACAGAGAGTGAAGCCATATTGGCAGAGATTTGAAATAACTAGAGTGCTACAACGAAGGGAGGGGTCTCTTTCACAGGCATGATGAAACATTTTGGCAATGAGTTAATGTCTGTCCCATGGCACCTCGCCTAAGAATCACACACAAGCACAGGTATAAAGATCCACCTCTTACAATCTTCTGCAACAATTACTATACTATATGCAAAAGTAGTAGATTCACTTTCAGTATGTCAGTAAGACTAAGGTCAAATGGTTTACAAATAATCAATAAAGTTGGAAAGTAGGAAAAGACAATGAGTAGAGCAATGTTTAGTTTGGTAGAACTTATTTGACACAATCTAAACGCCTTATGGTGGTAAACCCCACCAATGTGGTACTCCACATGGGTTAAAACAAATCTTCACTATTTTGGCCAACAATATTTGACTGAGGTTTGATGTTCAAGCCAATAAATATAAACTATGTTGAGCACACAATGGCAATCTCTCTCTCTCACACACTCACTCACTCTCTCTCTCTCTCTCTCTCTCTCTCTCACTCTCTGTGCAGCGTTCCATTAAAGACTTCATCAGTCCTCTGAAGCGGGACTGCCAGCCATCTGGGAGGGACAGGCTAGGCTCCGGCCAGTGAATTAGATCAGCTATGATGTCATGCTCTGGCCCCCCCACTGTAGCCCAGCACCCCCACCCCTGGAACCAGCGGCTCACACACATGCATGCGCACGCACGCACGCACGCACGCACGCACGCACGCACGCACGCACGCACACACACACACACACACACACACACACACACACACACACACACACACACACACACACACACACACAATCTGACAATATGTATTGCCAGGGAGAGACCCTCCATAGGCCACAGCCCATACATACAATACTTTCAAAAATATTCAAAATCAGTCACATTCTTTTCTTTTCTGGATCCCCCTCAAGGACCACTGCGGGTCCCCGGACCCCACCTTGAGAACCACTGATCTACTCAATAGACCGGAAAAAGTCCAGGGCCAGAGACAGGCCACGGACCTCAGTGTACTGTGGACCTGCAGCGTCACACTGGGGGCAAGCCATATTTTCTGCAATGCAGTCACTGCAACCGACCAGGCGTCTGCAGCAGGAGGACAGCATGGGCTGTGTCATTGTTTCTGTTTAGAAAAAGAAAGAAAAAATACACCCAAGAAAAACACACATTTTATGATTTATCATTGATATTATACACACATTTTCAGTGTCCACACCATAACTGGTGTGGACTAGTGTAGGTGGACAAATGTCCGTCTTGTGACATGATGTCATCAATAGATAACATTTTTGTTTGATAAAAAGTTGGGTTTGAAAATCAGAGATTTATCTATGCTAGTATGGATAGCTGACTCCATTCATATTTTTTGAATGATTTTTGATTCTCTTTGTGTTATTTCTTGAAAAGCAAAGTTTTAACATTGTTTTTACTTGTCTTTCTCAATCCATCATTCCTTCTTTTAGGTAAAAATGTTATATACAGTCAATATATTGTAACCGTTCAAGACAATTGTCACAACACTAATTCAAATACTATATTGGATTATTACTGTGTTACAGATGCAAAATGGAAACAATACCTGTGCAGAGCAGACAGGAAAATGCCTGTTTGACAACCAGTGGTGCCTGTGGTTCCACCAGCTCCTGTGTAGCAGACACTACATCTGCTATTTTTAGAGTGAGCTGCTGCAGACCTTCAGCTCCATCAACAAGGTCTCCCACATGCTGCCTCAGGGACTGTAGTTCAGACGGCTCAGTTGTGGAACTGAAACATTTCACAAATCATTATCAGATCAAGTTTAAGCTTTGAGAACAAGCATTCTGGAGTGGAGAACAGGTGAAGCAGGATTATAGTGCATACTTAAGCACTTGACAGACTTAATGCTGCTGTGAAAAAATGAAAATACAAGCTTAGGCCTACTGCATGCCTTATTATGGTTTAAGTTGCATTGTAGCCCTAATTGCACAGCCATCAGTTTGTAAGCAAGGAAAATAAATAGCCCTGATATTAGACATAGAGGATTAATTTATCTTATTGATTGAGTGACTCTAATTCAACAGCTAAAAACTATCACAGTAGCTCTCACTCTCGATAAAGGAACTGTTAATTCCCAAATTTAAGATATATTTTTTTACAATACCTGGCTCTCTGTCTGTCACGCCACTCCCTGAAGGCCGTTTCCTCCACTGCCTGCACTTTTCTGGCATTTTGCATCCAGTAGCTGGACCCTACATTGAGAGTAATGCAGAGTCAAGATACCACATTTAAGAAGGTGCTCATTTACTAATGACACAAATTTCAGATCATTTTATTTACAACATTCAGTAATGCATATATGAGCACAAATGGCATTTTAAATACATCTATTAGAGGGGAAAAAAATACCTTTTGACCCTTCAGAGTCCCTTATTTCAATCCCCTGCGAGTCGGTGAGGATGAAATTGTTGAGGCCTCCTATGGCCGACTTCACTTTCTCGCAAAGTATTGCCACTTCTGCTTCGGCCTCAAAGAATCTTATCTGTGCAGAAGTCACAATCTGCAGTCCGCCATTCACCACCTCACATACCTGTACAGTCCTGTAAAACATACAAAAGACAAGGTAAGACATAACATGAAGTCTACAATGCTCATGGAGCATGCATGCATTGTGTGTGTGTGTGTGTGTGTGTGTGTGTGTGTGTGTGTGTGTGTGTGTGTGTGTGTGTGTGTGTGTGTGTGTGTGTGTGTGTGTGTGTGTGTGTGTGTGTGTGTGCGGAAGGCGGGGGGGGCATTGAGCTCAAGCTTAGAAGCCAGAGCTATGGCAGCCCTCTACAGATGCAGATAGGCTGAGTTATTCTTCACCACACCTGAAGCACTGTCACATCATTTGACGTCTCTTAGCTAGTCTTCCTGCTTGTCCCATAAAGACGGAGATCAATTCAGCAATGTGAGCTTGTAGATCGGCTATTTTCACTATTTTAAAATGTTTTTCAAATGAGAAAAATGCCTTATAAGATATCACATAAGACTGACGGCAAAATAGGACCCTGAAGCTATGAAAAATGGTTGGCCTGGTCTGATAGCTTCAAAGGATATTCTAAAAATAGGCATACTTAAGCATTTCAACTCATCTCCATACTTTTGAAATGGACGTGGTGTGGTCACTGCCACTGGTCTTGGAACCAATGGGGAAGGGGAAGCAGGCTGTGGTGCTCGGAAGGCAAACGTCCGAGATGGACCTGCTCCATCTCGGACGTTTGCTGTGGGTCCTGTTGGAGGTGTCGCATCCACAGCGGTCCCCTGGACCTCGTAATGTGCGTCCTCCTCCAAGTCAAACCCACGGAAAACGCCTTCTCTTGGGAAAATTACGTTATTTGCCGCGTCGGACAGGTGGAGGCCAGCTGTGTTGACCTAGAAGAAGAATTTTGCAATTATTAACACTACATTGTGCATTGTCTTTTGTCAAGTGTTAAATCCCTCTGTATTACATTTCCAATAGTAGGCAAGTTTTGGCCCGTAGGGCAGGAGCCCAGCTAGATGTATAAGTACATCCAAACAGCCATGATGTACAAGCACACCCCCTGAACATGACGCTAGTATGACACATGAACTTACCCATCCGTCCCAAGCAAGGAGGCATTGTGTAACCAAGGTAACCAGGTAACCATGGTAACCAGACAACCAGCCTGTCAATCATTCAATCATCCTTTCAAAATCCTTTTGTCTCTGTCTCATTCCTTGGGTTTTACACACATTGAGCTCTCCACCGAACCTAGTATCTAAAGCAGTCAATTTATCCATTCTAATAGCCGTTATCCTTGGCTACATTATTAACCATTATTATTACAATTGGGCCCTTTTTTTACTGTCTCCTATGACCCGCGACTTAACCACAACCTCCCAATGTCAGGGCGGACTTCTAATCACAAGGACACTGAGCTGTTTGTTCAATTAAAAGTGTTCATACCAGCGCTCTCTAACCAGCAGCTCTTCTTCCAAAATGCTCTAAAAGATTACCTTCAGATGACTGCAATTCGAAACTGGCCCCTGTCATAACCTAACCCCCCCCCCCCCCCCTTTTTGAACTTTTACTGTACATGTTTTAGGTTTTGATATTTTTAATTTCTGATCTGATTATATGATCAGCATAGTAGTGTATATCTGTCTGACATTTAATGTCACTATGAATTGAGTACAAAAGGACCCCAATTGAAACAAGCCATTGTGCTTTCTTGTTTTTTTTTATCTATTTAGTTGACCTTGTATTAGAACTAGAGTCCTGCAGGGCCGCCAGAGCCCGCCCACGGCCCGGCCCGGCCCGGCTTGGGCTGATTCTGTATTTGACAAACGGGCCTAGGGCCGGGCTCGGGCTCACAGAACATTGCGTGCGTGGGGTGGGTATTTGGGGCGTGCGTGGGGTGGGTATTTGGGGCGTGGGGTGGGTATTTGGGGCGTGCGTGGGGTGGGTATTTGGGGCGTGCGTGGGGTGGGTATTTGGGGCGTGCGTGGGGTGGGTATTTGGGGCGTGCGTGGGGTGGGTATTTGGGGCGTGCGTGGGTATTTGGGGCGTGCGTGGGGTGGGTATTTGGGGCGTGGGGTGGGTATTTGGGGCGTGCGTGGGGTGGGTATTTGGGGCGTGCGTGGGGTGGGTATTTGGGGCGTGCGTGGGGTGGGTATTTGGGGCGTGGGGTGGGTATTTGGGGCGTGCGTGGGGTGGGTATTTGGGGCGTGCGTGGGGTGGGTATTTGGGGCGTGCGTGGGGTGGGTATTTGGGGCGTGCGTGGGGTGGGTATTTGGGGCGTGGGGTGGGTATTTGGGGCGTGCGTGGGGTGGGTATTTGGGGCGTGCGTGGGGTGGGTATTTGGGGCGTGCGTGGGGTGGGTATTTGGGGCGTGCGTGGGGTGGGTATTTGGGGCGTGGGGTGGGTATTTGGGGCGTGCGTGGGGTGGGTATTTGGGGCGTGCGTGGGGTGGGTATTTGGGGCGTGCGTGGGGTGGGTATTTGGGGCGTGCGTGGGGTGGGTATTTGGGGCGTGCGTGGGGTGGGTATTTGGGGCGTGCGTGGGGTGGGTATTTGGGGCGTGGGGTGGGTATTTGGGGCGTGCGTGGGGTGGGTATTTGGGGCGTGCGTGGGGTGGGTATTTGGGGCGTGCGTGGGGTGGGTATTTGGGGCGTGCGTGGGGTGGGTATTTGGGGCGTGGGGTGGGTATTTGGGGCGTGCGTGGGGTGGGTATTTGGGGCGTGCGTGGGGTGGGTATTTGGGGCGTGCGTGGGGTGGGTATTTGGGGCGTGGGGTGGGTATTTGGGGCGTGCGTGGGGTGGGTATTTGGGGCGTGCGTGGGGTGGGTATTTGGGGCGTGCGTGGGGTGGGTATTTGGGGCGTGCGTGGGGTGGGTATTTGGGGCGTGGGGTGGGTATTTGGGGCGTGCGTGGGGTGGGTATTTGGGGCGTGCGTGGGGTGGGTATTTGGGCGTGCGTGGGTGGGTATTTGGGGCGTGCGTGGGGTGGGTATTTGGGGCGTGGGGTGGGTATTTGGGGCGTGCGTGGGGTGGGTATTTTGGGCGTGCGTGGGGTGGGTATTTGGGCGTGCGTGGGGTGGGTATTTGGGGCGTGGGGTGGGTATTTGGGGCGTGCGTGGGGTGGGTATTTGGGGCGTGGGGTGGGTATTGGGCGTGCGTGGGTGGGTATTTGGGCGTGCGTGGGGTGGGTATTTGGGGCGTGCGGGGGTGGGTATTTGGGGCGTGCGTGGGGTGGGTATTTGGGGCGTGGGGTGGGTATTTGGGGCGTGCGTGGGGTCGGTATTTGGGGCGTGCGTGGGGTGGGTATTTGGGGCATGCGTGGGGTGGGTATTTGGGGCGTGCGTGGGGTGGGTATTTGGGCGTGGGGTGGGTATTTGGGGCGTGCGTGGGGTGGGTATTTGGGCGTGCGTGGGGTGGGTATTTGGGGCGTGCGTGGGTGGGTATTTGGGGCGTGGGGTGGGTATTTGGGGCGTGCGTGGGGTGGGTATTTGGGCGTGCGTGGGGTGGGTATTTGGGGCGTGCGTGGGGTGGGTATTTGGGCGTGCGTGGGGGTGGGTATTTGGGCGTGGGGTGGGTATTTGGGGCGTGCGTGGGGTGGGTATTTGGGCGTGCGTGGGGTGGGTATTTGGGGCGTGCGTGGGGTGGGTATTTGGGGCGTGCGTGGGTGGGTATTTGGGGCGTGCGTGGGGGTGGGTATTTGGGGCGTGCGTGGGGTGGGTATTTGGGGCGTGGGGTGGGTATTTGGGCGTGCGTGGGGTGGTTATTTGGGCGTGCGTGGGGTGGGTATTTGGGGCGTGCGTGGGGGTGGGTATTTGGGGCGTGCGTGGGGTGGTATTTGGGGCGGTGGGTGGGTATTTGGGGCGTGCGTGGGGTGGGTATTTGGGGCGTGCGTGGGGTGGGTATTTGGGGCGTGCGTGGGGTGGGTATTTGGGGCGTGCGTGGGGTGGGTATTTGGGCGTGGGGTGGGTATTTGGGGCGTGCGTGGGGTGGGTATTTGGGCGTGCGTGGGTGGGTATTTGGGGCGTGCGTGGGGTGGGTATTTGGGCGTGGGGTGGGTATTTGGGGCGTGCGTGGGGTGGGTATTTGGGGCGTGCGTGGGTGGGTATTTGGGGCGTGCGTGGGGTGGGTATTTGGGTGTGCGTGGGTGGGTATTTTGGCGTGGGGTGGGTATTTGGGCGTGCGTGGGGTGGGTATTTGGGGCGTGCGTGGGGTGGGTATTTGGGGCGTGGGGTGGTATTTGGGGCGCTGGGGGTGGGTATTTGGGCGTGCGTGGGGTGGGTATTTGGGTCGTGGGGTGGGGTTTTTGGGCGTGCGTGGGGTGGGTATTTGGGCGTGCGTGGGGTGGGTATTTGGGGCGTGCGTGGGGTGGGTATTTGGGGCGTGCGTGGGGTGGGTATTTGGGGCGTGGGGTGGGTATTTGGGGCGTGCGTGGGGGTGGGGTATTTGGGGCTGCGTGGGTGGGTATTTGGGGCGGGCGTGGGTTGGGTATTTGGGTGCGTGGTGGGTGGGTATTTGGGGCTGGGGTGGGTATTTGGGGCGTGCGTGGGTGGGTATTTGGGGCGTGCGTGGGGTGGGTATTTGGGGCGTGCGTGGGGTGGGTATTTGGGGCGTGCGTGGGGTGGGTATTTGGGGCGTGCGTGGGGTGGGTATTTGGGGCGTCGTGGTGGTGGGTATTTGGGGCGTGTGGGGTGGGTATTTGGGGCGTGCGTGGGGTGGGTATTTGGGGCGTGGGGTGGGTATTTGGGCGTGCGTGGGGTGGGTATTTGGGGCGTGCGTGGGGTGGGTATTTGGGGCGTGCGTTGGGGTGGGTATTTGGGGCTGCGTGGGGTGGGTATTTGGGGCTGGGGTGGGTATTGGGGCGTGCGTGGGGTGGGTATTTGGGGCTGGGTGGGTATTTGGGGCGTGCGTGGGGTGGGTATTTGGGGGCGTGCGTGGGGTTGGGTATTTGGGGCGTGCGTGGGGTGGGTATTTGGGGCGTGCGTGGGGTGGGTATTTGGGGCGTGGGGTGGGTATTTGGGGCGTGCGTGGGGGTGGGTATTTGGGGCGTGCGTGGGGTGGTATTTGGGGCGTGCGTGGGGTGGGTATTTGGGGCGTGCGTGGGGTGGGTATTTGGGGCGTGGGGTGGGTATTTGGGGCGTGCGTGGGTGGGGTATTTGGGCGTGGGTGGGATTTGGGGCGTGCGTGGGGTGGGTATTTGGGGCGTGCGTGGGGTGGGTATTGGGGCGTGGGGGGGTATTTGGGGCGTGCGTGGGGTGGGTATTTGGGGCGTGCGTGGGTGGGTATTTGGGGCGTGCGTGGGGTGGGTATTTGGGGCGTGCGTGGGGTGGGTATTTGGGCGTGGGGTGGGTATTTGGGGCGTGCGTGGGGTGGGTATTTGGGGCGTGCGTGGGGTGGGTATTTGGGGCGTGCGTGGGGTGGGTATTTGGGGCGTGCGTGGGGTGGGTATTTGGGGCGTGGGGTGGGTATTTGGGCGTGCGTGGGGTGGGTATTTGGGCGGCGTGGGGTGGGTATTTGGGGCGTGCGTGGGGTGGGTATTTGGGGCGTGGTGGGGTGGGTATTTGGGGCGTGCGTGGGGGTGGGTATTTGGGGCGTGCGTGGGGTGGGTATTTGGGGGCGTGGGTTGGGTATTTGGGGCGTGCGTGGGGTGGGTATTTGGGGCGTGCGTGGGGTGGGTATTTGGGGCGTGCGTGGGGTGGGTATTTGGGGCGTGCGTGGGGTGGGTATTTGGGGCGTGCGTGGGGTGGGTATTTGGGGCCGTGCGTGGGGTGGGTATTTGGGGCGTGGTGGGGTGGGTATTTGGGGCGTGCGTGGGGTGGGTATTTGGGGCGTGCGTGGGGTGGGTATTTGGGGCGTGCGTGGGGTGGGTATTTTGGGGCGTGGCGTGGGGTGGGTATTTGGGGCGTGCGTGGGGTGGGTATTTGGGGCGTGCGTGGGGTGGGTATTTGGGGCGTGCGTGGGGTGGGTATTTGGGGCGTGCGTGGGGTGGGTATTTGGGGCGTGGTGGTGGGTATTTGGGGCGTGCGTGGGGTGGGTATTTGGGGCGTGCGTGGGGTGGGTATTTGGGGCGTGCAGGGGTGGGTATTTGGGGCGTGCGTGGGGTGGGTATTTGGGGCGTGCGTGGGGTGGGTATTTGGGGCGTGGGGTGGGTATTTGGGGCGTGCGTGGGGTGGGTATTTGGGGCGTGGGGTGGGTATTTGGGGCGTGCGTGGGGTGGGTATTTGGGGCGTGCGTGGGGTGGGTATTTGGGGCGTGCGTGGGGTGGGTATTTGGGGCGTGCGTGGGGTGGGTATTTGGGGCGTGGGGTGGGTATTTGGGGCGTGCGTGGGGTGGGTATTTGGGGCGTGCGTGGGGTGGGTATTTGGGGCGTGCGTGGGGTGGGTATTTGGGCGGGCGGGTGTTTGGGGCGTGCGTGGGGTGGGTATTTGGGGCGTGCGTGGGTGTGGGTATTTGGGGCTGCGTGGGGTGGGTATTTGGGCGTGCGTGGGGTGGGTATTTGGGGCGTGCGTGGGTGGGTATTTGGGGCGTGCGTGGGGTGGGTATTTGGGGCGTGCGTGGGGTGGGTATTTGGGGCGTGCGTGGGGTGGGTATTTGGGGCGTGGGGTGGGTATTTGGGGCGTGCGTGGGGTGGGTATTTGGGGCGTGCGTGGGGTGGGTATTTGGGGCGTGCGTGGGGTGGGTATTTGGGGCGTGCGTGGGGTGGGTATTTGGGGCGTGGGGTGGGTATTTGGGGCGTGCCTGGGGTGGGTATTTGGGGCGTGCGTGGGGTGGGTATTTGGGGCGTGCGTGGGGTGGGTATTTGGGGCCTGCGGGGGGTGGGTATTTGGGGCGTGGGGTGGGTATTTGGGGCGTGCGTGGGGTGGGTATTTGGGGCGTGCGTGGGGTGGGTATTTGGGGCGTGCGTGGGGTGGGTATTTGGGGCGTGGGGTGGGTATTTGGGGCGTGCGTGGGGTGGGTATTTGGGGCGTGCGTGGGTGGGTATTTGGGGCGTGCGTGGGGTGGGTATTTGGGGCGTGCGTGGGGGGGTATTTGGGGCGTGGGGTGGGTATTTGGGGC